>NC_141860.1:11045000-11345000 GCF_024713525.1 Acromyrmex echinatior | reverse complement strand
TTCCGAGATCACCGCTGGCCCCGGGGCTCTTAACGGAGAGACTGACGACGAGCTCGCGAGATCCTAAGAAAACTCGTCCATTTGCAGCGATCTCGTGTCTAATCTACGCGATGAAAATCGAGACGTTTTTTTTTTTGTAGAGCAAGATATTAGCAAAGAGTTTTCAGCGTGAGAACAGAGCGTTTTGTAAGTATAATTTCTCTTCAAGCTCTCAAGTATAATCTTCTTAGATAAATGATCAATTTCCAATTTCGATGATATATATCTACCGGTGTAAAAACTTGTTCACAGAGAAGACGATTCGCACATACCGGTAATCGCTCTGACTTGCTCCGAGGACGCGCCCGTGGCTTTGAGGGCCTCCTCCAATTGTGTGCGCCTCTTGATCTCCAGGTCCAACTGCTCCTGCAGCCGTTTCCTCGCTCGCCGTTCCTTTTTTAACCGTTTCTGATAAACCACTGTAACAAAAGAATAATGCGATCATTTACAGCATCATTGATAGACTAAAGGTTATTATTTGTAACGTATTGTATATTTTGTGAATGTTGACACACGTTTTCGAACGGCGTGATGAAAATACGCGGCAAATTCGCGCTGACCATCTCCGTCCCCCAGGTGGCGGAACCCCGGCGTGGTCAAAGTCCAATGGAATTATCCTGGCGTATCATTCTACAGCGGGGGGCTTCACACCGAGCACGGCGGGCCCCAAAACTCAAAGTACACGTCTAAGCGGGGGTCCGATCGTCTCGTCAGCTACCGTGCGTGAATCCGACGGTAGCCGGTCGAGTCGAACACCCGAGACGAATCGTTTATCGATTTCTCACAGTGAGTCACGCCGTTAAAAAGATGAGGGAGCTTACATTGGACTCCCGCGTTTGCATAATATATGAGTATTAAAGCGAATATATGCAAACGAGTATTAAAAAAAAATACGATAAGAAGGAAAAACTGTTCTTTACATTTCGTTATTCATCAATTTCTTTGCTTTTTATTTCACTTTGATACTTGGGTAATCAAAAGGAACAAGTATATTAATGAAAAATAAAACATGTAAGAAAAATAATTAATTTTATACAAGTATATATATATAACATTTTGTTTTCAAAATAATTTAATTTTAAAATAAATTCAGCATAAAAAACGTGATTTGACCGAGACGAATTTTCAATCTATCATAAAGTTTCTCTTTGTACTTGTTTTAAAATTATGTCACGTAGCATTCCAAGGCAACTTGTCGTTTACCGCAAGTATTACAACAATGTAGGCTTGCTCGCTCTTTCGTGTCAGACCATTCATTCTGGTCGCCGCGCTTTCAGACTTCTTTTCCGGATTCCAATGTCCCGTTCTTTGTCACCAATGCAGACGTATATGAAATCAATCCACCATGATGCGCGCACACAAATTCGTGTCGGAACTCATACAGGTAACATGCGCGCGCGCAACGTGTTAGATACACGTGTAGGACGGCGTGGATTCGTCACGTCGACGGGTGTGCGCGTAGGTTCGCTCAGATACAGCGCATAGGCGATCGGTTTGATCGGTCGAGACCCCCGCGTCGGCGTCTTTGAACGGGCTCTCTCTCCCCCTGCCCGCTTTAATTATTTTCCGTCATTGTGAACCGGCGCGTCCGGCCATTGTATCTTCTCTCGAGCGCATCTCGGCCCTCGACACTTTTGGCTCGACCTCTCTCGCGGGCTCTGGCTTTGTTCGACGACGATTCTGCCTTAATCGTTTCTCGTTGCGCCGGGTTCGACGAATAATGGCGTGGCGCGGCGCGTCTCCGTCCGATGAGACGTTGACCGGTTCTTGCGCCCGAATCCCGCGAAAAGATACCTCAGGGCAAAAAGATTAAGATTCGATCGATTACGCCTCCTCGATTCTATTTCTTCGATCTTCTGAGACACCATCGGAGACAAAAACGATATCACAAATGAACGCTTCTTTAAAGTTCTTATTTAAAAAAAAAAATTTATTTAAAAATATATATACATTGAATTATCTTCTTCGTTTTTAACCACGTGTATATGTGATTAAAACTCTATATGCATTAGTCGGATTCTTCGTCGATTGACGTGCCGAAATGGATCTGTCGTGATTCTCTTCAGGATGGTAGGCTCGGCGGAAGACGGTAGCTCCTACTCGCGTTCTCTCGATTTAACATTACCCTACCCTGACAGGTAAGACGGTAGCGCGAGGCGTAGGTACGACGTCGCCGTGGGCGTACTCGAGTACGACGACATTACCTTCCCTTCGCTTTCGCGCCGGTATAGCATGGAGATTAGGGCACGCAGCTTTAATCGCCCTCCACTCGCGCGTCATTTCTGGAACGGTAATCAGAGGATCGTATTGCCGCCGTGAAAATAAATCGTCGTGCAAAAGCATCCATCCACTTTAGATGCAAATGTATTTCTCATTCGGCCACACATCAGCATCGCGAGAATATCAAGAATTTTTTCTTGAATCTCGTTGCGTGTTTGTATGTATGTGTGTATACGTGTGCATGATGAAACATCGCGGAAGCATCGGTTGTCGCTCGGAACCAAAATTCAACGTTCACGGATCCGTCATGATTCTATGATTCAAAGTAACATAACAGCGGATACCATCGATGAGCCATCGTAAACAGGTATCGCGATCCTATCGATCGTGTCTCGCAGGTGGCCACTGGTTGAGCATCACTGATACGTGATTGATTCCCGGCAGACAAGGCGCAGACAACCCCTTCGTCCCCTCTACCTCTTCACCATGGCTGTGTGCCCCTCCTTTTCCTCTCTGCCTTATACACCTCTCCGTTTCCCTCTCGTGCACTCTTCTCCTTATCCACTTTGGCATAACGCGCCTCCGAGACGTTTTCTTCGTTCCTTTTCTTTCTCTCTTTCTCTCTCTCTCTCTCTCTCTCTCTCTCTCTCTCTCTCTGTCTCTTTCACCTGATGTTTCGTCTTCTTCGTCCTCTCTTTCTCTCTCACGCAAAACGAAACAAGGGTGGAGAGAAAGTGGGAGAGGGTGGGGGCGGAGAGGAGGACGAGGAGGGCAGAGGGAAGAGGTTGCGGGACGGCAGCGGGGCAGGGAGGAAGAAGGGGGCAGACTTCTCGCAGTGACGGGAGGGGCGGTGAAGAGGAAACGGGGGGAGAGAGAACGCGAGTGAGCGCCGGGGCACGGGGGGACAGCATTATGATGCAAAGATGGCGCGGCGGCGGCACCCTAGAATTAGCTCGAGCACTCGCCATTGGCCGCTCAGCAAACCACTCCTTCGGTAACAACCGACTGCATACGTTGCATACTAAGGATACACGCGAGACGGCAAAGAATTGCCCCGAATGGGGCTGCTCGCTCCAAGGATTCAACGACGTAGTCCACAGTGCCAGGCTAGGACAAGGAGTATAGTCGCCAGATCTGCCAGTTCTGCTGGCTCGCGACGAAGGACGAGTCTTTTTCTTCCGTGATATTTTGTTAGGCAATCGCGTGAGGGTCTTCCGCGCCGATCCCCATGATTGTAAACTCAGACGGGATCCTTTTATGCGGTTGACTATATTGTCCCGATTTTTCTTAAACACAGTCTAGGGAATATTCTTTATATATGATACATATTTTTTTCTTTTTTTTTTTTGCAGTTGTGTGGTACAAAAGAGCCACATTATTATTGTGAATATTGAATTTGCTGCTTCGACGACAGGAATCATTATGTCTAAACGAGTTCGTTCGTGATCATTGTGCAAACTTGACAGAAAACATCGTTCCCTCGAAGGGTACCAATCGAGCGACGACGACAGCGGATCGTAGATCGAGGAGGAACTTGTAATTTGATGCTGGCGAATACCAGAGAAAGAGAGAGAGAGAGAGAGAGATTGCACGGGTCGCGGAACGGTGTTGGTGATGGCTGGGCGCGGGGGTCTAAGGTCTTAGGGATGATTCCAGAGTCACGGTCGCACGATCCCGCTCTTGAGTTCCGACGAGACGCGAGAGTACGACGACGGACAATACTTTGCCGATCGCGAAAAACTCTGTTGTTCCACGGCTTGCCTCTCTCTGTCTCTCTCCCTCTTTTCTTACTTCCTCTCGGTATTCATCCGAGATGCTCGGGCTTTTTGCACGTTACTTCGCCTTGGATGTAACTGCGACGTAACTTCTTTCCCGACCAAATCGAGCGCGCTCGGTACTGAGCTCGCGCTTAGAGCTCTGGGCTGGTAACCCGGTAACTATCGGGGCAATATCATCTCGGGATTTCAACGTTAGCTTCTTTCTTGCATTCCTACGAACATCGGAGGAAAAACGTTGCGGTATTCAATCGTTATCATCCGCGTGTATCTTCTTCTTATGTATCTCTTGCAATCTTAATTAACCCTAAGCACATGTAATTGCATACTTACTTTGGAGTTTAATTATATACGTATGTCATGCAACATTTCCATATTTGTGCTTTTAATTAAATTATTAAACGACTCATCCATATATTTCTAGGAATACTAAAAATATTTTTTATTCGAATCTTTTCACTGGTAAAAGTCTTGTTGCATTAATTAGAATTCTTACAGATTCAACACTAAAAAAAAAAAGGTATAAATCAGACACTTGTAATTAAATTTATTAAATAGTCGAGATAACCAGAAATTTAATTATGATAATTAGAATTTTGACTTGTATGATCAGAATTCGTTTTGTTTATATTTCTTGTTGGAGATAACCAGAACATTTGTCGCAATCTCTCAGCAATTAATTCAGCATAGGATCAACTATTATATATGTGCATGCATGCGCCGATGACATTACGCGGTTACATAAGATGCATAACAGAAAAGGGAAGAAATTCGCGGTCGATTATGAAACCAGAGTCGAGATGCATGCAACTCATCGAACGGTTGTCTCCCGATGCGGTAGATCGTAGATAACTGAAACGCCGAGTTGTCGTGGCATCGAGCAAGAAGGTTGCGACGAAGGGAACACGGGGGAGAGAGAAAGAGAAAGAGAGAGAGAGAGAGAGAGAGAGAGAGAGAGAGATGAGTGATAAAGAAAGACGAAGGGGCAGAGTGAGACAAAGGGGAAGACGGGGAGGGTGGTCCATTAGATAATGCAGTCAACAGAGAGAGCGGCCTCTCTCATCGGGCACGTCAAAATACATCAGCTACCACTGTGCGCTCGCTCAGAAATCCTCTGACCGCTCTCGGCGTGGACTCCCCACGTCGAAGACTCGTTGACTGGTGACTCTCTCTCACTCCCTCTCCCGAAGTTCACCGTGTGTTTAACGCTCGCCCGCCCGACAGGACACGATAGATCTCGATCGTCGATATCGAGTTCCGCGGCAGCGGGTAGGTCAGAAATCGCCGGGTTCCGTATGAGAATGCGGTACCGAGGCTATTTAACCTCGGCCGTGGAAGCATCCTGGCATCGACTGATTTATTCTGAGATATCCACATGAGATTCCTTTGGAATCGAGTAACTTCCAACTTATACCACCGAATTATCCCAATGTGAAATCAACATGCTTATAGCTTTCATCGAGTAATGCATATTCTTCGCGATTTTAACTATAAAAGGGAAAATTACTCTTGAACAAATTTCAAAATGTGTATTTTGTACGTCATTGAAACATCATCGCGGTCGATTGTGGATAACGCTTTGGGATCGTGTCTGTTGGACGCAAACAATCAGTGCGGGAAACGTAATAGCCGAATCCAATCAAGGAACCCGTGGAAACTAATATAGAGTCAGGGCGTCTTACCCGGACTGTGCTTAATACCCAGAGCCAAGCAGCAGAAAGAGAGAGAGAGAGATGGATGGATAGAGATAGAGAGGGAGAGTGAGGAGCCCTCCGGGAATAGCAATATGATTTACATTTTGTGGTTATATTGACCATTCTCGCCACCTGCAGCACTTGCTCTCCTTCGTGGCCCCCGGGCTGCGCCAAGAATGACCGGCTTCTACTCCGGAAAAATTAATAATGACTCGCCTTCGGGTTCGTTAAAATGATCGCCATTCCCGTTCTCGCGGTAATACCAGCTACTGCGATCGACATTTTTTTTCCTTTGCAACAACTCGACGTCGCGCGTAATAAATCGCAATTTTATAATTACTTTCCAGTGCATTTCTATCTAAATGTTTCGCCCCTCGGCCACAACGAATGACAACAGGGTTAATAATATCCGGCGATTTTTCCGTTTTGATGACAAATTTTTTTTTCTTTTGTCCGTCAGACTCACTCGTTCGCTTTAAGTCAATCTGGGTGCGGTCGCTCGTTAATTATCCGTATTCACGAATTAATCGCGTGAATGGCGTCGGACGATGACGATGGTTACGAGTTGTTACACCCTCGAGGAGATCCGACTTGCGTAAAGTGAGCAAGACAGAGCGCGTGTAACGCGGTAAACGCGTAATTACGATTCATGAAGGCGGACAGACGAGCGTCTGGATGAGCTCGTAATCTCCACAGGACGCGTTTCTCGAGGGCCCAAAACCAACCGAAACACCCGTTATTCGTGACGGGAGGGTTTTCGGAGGATGGTAGGACGTTTAGGTTCTTAGGCACCTACTAGAAAAGCTGCGGTCGCTCCAGTAACGCGCGCTCGCGCGCTCTTCTCCGACGGACAGCATCTGCGCTCTACGGCTCTCGATATCCATACTGTGAGAGCTGTGTGTTGAATAATATTACACTTAGCCCGTACCCACTCGGACGATTATAGTTGGAGGCAACGTCGATAGTAGTAGTTAGACCGTGCATCCTGTGCGAATGCTAATTTCGGAGGGTCCCCCTCCGTTTGAAACTAACTCGAAAGAAGAATTACGACGCGTGCTTCGGTCGCCGACGTCGATTCGCGGCGAAGCGGAAAGAATCGATGTCGACGGTATATAAAATTGTAACATCGACAGAGGAAGACCGCGCGTGTCTTAACGATCGATCGATAGACCGAAGCCGATTCTGAATTCCTACTTCACGAGTCAGGACAAATCGCGATGCGAGCGAAAGTTTCTCGACCAGCTCTCTTCGTCGCCGCGATCGATGGGGCTATACGGCCTCGTTCAAATATCAATTTCCCAGTGACAACTTCTTGGTTGCTCTCAGCACCCTTCTGCTCACGACCTCCATATGGAAATGGAGATCGGTCATCGAAATCCAGTTTGCGAGTGGAAACATCCCGAGAGGGTCAGCCGTCTTATCCGCTCTTTCCTTTTCCAAACCTTCCCTCTTCCTCACCAATCCCCTTTCTACACGGTATATAAACCGTAAAGTCGTAAAGTCGAAAGCTTTTTCGCTTTTTGCGTATTATTCCTTTATCCGATCTAAAGATGAGGGTAGTGGCATCCGGCGATATTCACAGGAATATCCGCCGCGTCTTGAATAGACTCGACAATACGCCCGAGGCCGAATCTATCGCGCGATATATGGAGATCGCGGCGGATCTGTTTCATCTCGTCGGGATGTTTTCGTAGGATAAACTAATTTATCCTATTAACATCCGCCGTGTACTTTATTCGCGGACTTCGTCCGCTTAACGGCGCGCACTGCGCTATTTTGTTTGCCACGTTTATAACGCTTCGGATTGAGAGCGTTGAAAGAGAACTTGCGTGAGTCGTTATGCGAAAACTATACCGTTCGCGATCGAGAGTTATCGAGGTTCGTTACCGGATAGGAAACGGATGTAAAGTACAGTCCCGATATTCGACATGAGAATCTTCGAAGAAGCCGAAGCCGAAACTTAGCGATCGACGCCAGATTTGCGATGCTTGAATTACACGGGTAAAATAATATGAAAATATTTACTCCCCGGGTGAGCACGCGGGTCATTCGAGACCACCCGATCTGGTTACCGGGTTCTCTCCCGTATGCAGAAACGTAATAGCCGAATAGCTTGGCGTTTTGCCTCGCGGCCACCGAGCGGATCTTTTGAACGCTTCGATCCGCCGATAAGTATTCACGGACCCGAGGAGGGAGGTCTCGCTCGGCCTTAGGTAAGCCGTTCCAAGACGGTCGATAATTTTGAATACCGCATCGCACTCGCGACTTGATACTGTAATGTCGTGAAATAAAGATGCACGTCTGTGTGTAGCATCATAGATTTATTCCGGGTATTTTGTGGCGTGCGAATGCATTAGCGCGGTTCGACGCCTCGCTCAAAAGGCGGGATAGGCGTCGGACAGTCGTAATCACGATAAGCGTAATATTCAATGATAGGCACATGGATAACAATCTAAACGACCTAAACAACGGCGCACTTTGCGTCATGAGAACACATGTATTTTCTCAATAATACTTATCTTTTAATTTTAATCTGAATAGAGAGCTTTTAGATAGAATTTCTCAAGCTTTCTAAAATTCAAAGATTTTATACGTTGGTAATTCCGTTCAACTGCCGACCTTCGGCAAATGGCGAAAGCCGATGACATCGGTTGACGCGGGGACCATGCGATTACTCGATATCTTGCCGTGCGTTTCTTTATCAGCCGGAAGCAGTAGTGATTCTCAGGGGTTCCGTCTGTATGGGACGCATGTTTTATTGCCCGAAAACCGACAGATATCAGGATTATGTGCTTCGTCGCGGGTGAGACTAGGAGGAGCACCGAGAGTGCGGCCGATACGTGCGGCTAGGGTAGAATACGACGCGCGCGAGGGTGCCAACCCTCGGCACGAAGGGCAAAAACATTAAAACGCGCGAGTCTACACCTCCGCAAATCTTGTCGAACTCGAAAGAGTTTCCCTTTTTCTTTTCAAAGTTACGAAAAGACGACCGCGTTACATGATAATTAAGAAAACTAATCAAGAATTATGCAAGCTAAAGCTCTATTACATCAAATGTCATAAAATTTAAAACATTTTAGAATTTTATAAATTATTTTAGCAACAATAATAAAATGGAATTTTTGTTTTTAATTAGAAATTAAAGAATATAAAAATTCTATTTGAATTGTACAAGTTTTTTATAAACCCACAATTCAATTTGCCTCATTAATTTTGTAATAAAAGCGATCGATATATTTTTATTAAAAGAAGCATAATTCTCGCTGGACATTCGACGTACATGGACAGACGAATGATCGTCAGTTATTTCGATACGGTTGCGTTTATTGGCCATAACGGATATTGCTTTCTGGCAGAAAATAAGCGGCACGGAAAGGCTAGGCGAGGTGAGGGGAGAAGCGACGATTCCCGAGGGTGGGAGGGCAGAAAGGGATGATAGTCGAATCAAACGGATCGTGTTTGCCGTCCGCTCCGGCCGTGGTGGTGATGATGGGTGGTGATGCCGAAATGGCAGAGCTAGTGGTTGGCGATACCGAGTCCGAAAAACACTGGTTAGATGGTTATCACTATAATCGAGACTCGAGTCGATAAAACAAGATGACTGCGACTTCTAATCCCTGGGTATTCTTTAAATAGCCGTCAAACAGGATGTGCCGTGTATACATACACGAGAGAAATGCTAAAAGTTATTTACTTGATATACACATATACACTGTACACCTTGATGTTTCTTTTTTTCTATAACTTTAATTCGTTGTGATTATACATCCAGTTACAGGAGTTTGACAACAAAGTTTTATGTTTATCAATCATTAGTACATTTAAAAAAATAAATTCTGAAGTATCAGTTATCATTGTAATAACTGTATTAGTTATCATTGTATTAGTTATCTTGTATATTATTCTTTGTTTAACATTGGCAAACAACAAAGATGTAATGATTTATTGTGTTACACTGTGTCTTTGTTGGAAAATGTTTTAAGTCCACTTACTACTGGATTATAATTTCATAAACATTAAAATTTTATAATTGCAAACTTTTTTGTCACCTTGTATAAAATAATTCTAAATTTGAGGTCATAAATAATTACAATTTGTAAATAATATTCTTCTGATTATTTTATAAGAATAAAAAGAAATCTTTTGTTAGCGTAGAATGTATATGCAACGAATAAGAATCCCGATATTGCACTAGTTTACTTGATATCGATTTCCCGAATAGACACGCCACGCGTGCATAGATTATGCCGATATCTATGCGATGTTTATTCAACTAAAAGCCACGGCATGTTTTTTTTTTCTCTCGCTCGTCGAGAAAAATCTCATGGCGACAGTTCGCACAGCATGCATTCCCCATTGTTGCCCTTGTCTCCTTCGTAGGCGAGACACGCGATGATGTCGATGATGACATTTCATTTTTCCCGGACATTTTTCCCTAAATGCCTAAAAAAAAAAAAAAGAATAAGAGCACATGACGGGGACCGAAGTAAATTCGAGGGGAGACGTGAGGAAAAGACCCCGTGGAGCGCATCGATGAGAAGTGTTTTAGCTTATCGCGTTTGTACGTTTAATACCGCTTCCTCCGCTACCTATATGATGTAGGGTCCATCCCCGGGGAGACGTACGACGGCTTAATGGTGATTTTTTGTTGCTACGCAGTCGTTTTCGCTTCGTGACGACACCAATACGGACGACGTTACGCGATATACGTCTCTTTCGAAGATACGGAGGAGAATTTTTCTGCCATGTCACGGCGACTAAAGTTGCGGAAAGCGAGCAATCTCAAGTCGCAAAGTTCCCTTGAAAAACTTTTATTTTCTATCCCTTCTACGATGCGAAACTTTTTTATCTTAATTTCAAGAATATGAAAATCAAAACAACGTTGGATGTTGCAGAAGGTTTTTATGAATTTCGATACAAATAGAACATTTTTTGTCGCGATTCTCGAAACAATATGAATTCTATCTACTGGCAAAAGTTAAGGTAAAAGTAACTCTTTTGTCTCGCGAGACAAGGAAGAAGAGAACAAAGGGCGAGTCGAGATCGCGCGGCGAATGAAATTATGCCGTGGAGCTCGCTCGCTCGAGTATCGTTTCGGCGGGCATGTAAGACGCTGAAAGTCCCGTGTGTCTCTTCTCCGTGCGAAGAACAGACGGAGAGAGGGAACGAGAGAGAGAGAGAGAAAAAGAGCGCACGAGCAAGATGGGAAAGAGGCACGAGACGCACAGGAATTAAATTCTTAAAGTTCCCTCCAATGTATGCCGGAAAGTCGCATTCCGTGAGTCCCCGAGACATCTAAAATCGTCCTACACCCCCGCCTAACTCTCCTTCTCCCTCTAGGGAGCCAATATTAATTCCCATAAATTTCCTTTCAACGGGTACGTATGTTCCCATACCACTGCCAGAGGACTGTTTGCCTTTTAATCCGGGAGTATGCAAGGAACGTTATTCTTCTCTTCTACCGACGCACGATTCAAAAAAGCGGGAAAATAGGTGCTCGAAGGAGAGGCACAAGCGGTCTTGGGACGAAAGACCTCAGAATTTGCATTATTTCTTAAATAGCTCGAAGGCTTACTTTTGCATGAATTTTGACTGAGGCGCGGCAATTTTCTGAGAAATTTGATGATCGTGATAATTCGAACGTGAGCTGGGCGCAGACACGCGCTTGTGTTCTTCTTGAACTAATTGTTAAAGGAGCGAATGGACTTTCGTTGCGTGACTTTTTCGTGGCGAGGAACCGTCTATTGCGCTAGAGAGCGGACGGACCGTACGAAAAAAAAGAAAGACGAAAGATTACGAAGAGTTCTTTCAAGTGCTGCCGCAAAGGGAACGAAATCTTTATAGTCTTCTCGTCGGAAAAAAGAGAGGAAGAAAATAAAAAGGGGGTTAAAGAGAAAAGAAGAAAGAAAGAGAAAGAGTATCGAACAGAGGGAAAAAGTATACCGGAAGGGTAGAAGCGATTTCAATCGTCGAGTGCAACCACACCAGCTTTCTCTTCCTACGTTTCAATTTCTGAAGTGGCTCGCCTGCCACTCTTCTGGCGGGAGCCGCAGAAAGCCGTGTTTATACAATGTAATAGCTTGTGCCAGTATTGTACCAACGTTTAGCGGTGTACCGACCGTGCCGTGACGTGAGGTTGGCGCTCACTTCGCGATTCCCTTTCGGCATTCGTTTGGCACTTTATCACGCCCCTAGATTGCCGCATTAAACATCCAGTAAAGGGAATTTCAACCCTTGCGCGACACCGCCACGGCTCACGACTGAAAGGATCTCCATTCGCACTTTTTCTTTCTTTTTCTACTGCTACACGTGAAAAGGAAAGTTTGCGTTCCATTTCCATTCTCTCTTTTTCTTTCTTTTTCTCTCTCTTTCTTTCTCCTATTATTTACTTTTAGAGTCTTTTTCCATTTTGTTTGACCGTTCGCGAGTTTATCCGAGAATGGACAACGTCCAACCAATTATTTACTACTTTTTTTCGCCATCGCGCGATCAGAATTCAATATTGGGTTCCTTCCGTCTTGCATCCTTTCGCTGCCCTTTCGCTTGATCGCCCCGTCCGAAAATGGCGCGTTTCGAAATTCAAGATTGTACAGGGAGGACGAGGGCACAGAGGAGAGGGGAGTACAGGGATCTACGAAATTATGGCAGATGGAAGACGAGCGACCTCCCTGGCGATCGGCATCTCGGCACCGTCGTGAACTAGGTATATGATATCGCATTACACGCGTGGCTGGCGCGTAGATCGAAGGAAACGAATCATTTTACGTTCGTGCCCGTAGCCACGAGTACCTTGGAACAATCTACCCAGATAATATTGCCACGGGTACATTGTTTACGTGTAACGAGATGCGTATCGTCGCGTCGTTTTTCCTTCACGACATGAGCGAGCGAGGAAGGATGCGGTGTGGATAGATCACTAAATCGATGTTAGCGCGGACTTTATCGATGGATAAATAGATTGATAAGGATTTACGTATGCCTGGAATATTTCTGCGTAACAGTATCCAGGTATTAGAGAATAACAACAATCACCGGCTGTAGTTGCGGTTATATTAAGGGAAGAATATAATCAAATTAAATTGTGATGACGGCAAAATTACCACGCTTTCCGTACTGCATGAATCTAACTTTGCAAACAATGCAATTTATCATCTTAAACGTTCGTTATCGGATATAAAAATATCCTCTTTATCGTTCTATCCAGTGAGTCATCAATTAAGGAAAGTTATTGATTTTCGCAGTCATAGAATACGCGAGACCTAACTCGGTGATAACGGATGTGACTAATAATGCCTTTTTCGACACAAAGTGTCATGTATTATCACGAACGTAACGCCGATGATCGGCGATGAATAAGTCCGGTACGAGGTTGCTTCGAGGATGAAGAGAAGGGCTTCTTATGATACGCATCACTGGGGCTTCCTTTCATAACGAGTTCCGTGGAATTTCGTGGAAGTCCGAAGTCAATTTACCCCTTGCTTTCGCACGCAGGTATCGATCGCAGGTTGACGTTCGACAGCTGTCATCGTGCTAATCTAAGTGATTGAACAGCCTTTACTAGATCCATCAAAACGAACGATACAAGAAAGTCTACGTCTGCGTGAGCAGCCTATTCTCGCGAAAGATGGAGTAATATTTCTTTCGAGAAGAGAATCAGTGTGACGGTACAGTGTTTTCCTGAGTAGAACGGTTCAGATAATTGTGTCAAAGCGAGTTTCCAAATTTCAATCACGGTTAGCTCTTCCCTCCGGCAGGAAAATCATCGAGGCATTATGTATTTGCTCTCAAGTATAACCGGTTCGACGGGCTCACCCTCGCGAAGTAGTCGACGCCTCCTCTTCCGCCCGTCGCGGCTCACTCCTCTCTCGCTCTCTTTGAATCCGCGTGAGCTGGCGTCCCCCTCCAACAGTTATTAATATTTGCCGACAATTACCAAACAGCCTACCCCTTTAATGCCGCAGCGCCGTCAAGACACGTTTGAAGAATCGATCCGCGTCGGTCGTCGTCTCACGGACGTTAATCGCGCTTTTCGATGTAAACAATTTTCGTCGCGCGCAATTGTCGATTGTCCAATTGTTAAATAATATCCACATACATTTTGATCCCCGTGTCGATAAAAGCGATAGAACGGAATACGGAGAATGCGGAATTTGGACTTAATTAATTTTCTTTCTTCCTTTTTCCATCTACTCAACGCGCCCTTCATGCGAAAACAAGGGTGAGACTCTGTACGGAAGCGACGGAGAGACGATTTTCGTCACCGTGTTCGCATAGCAAGCGATCCATCATACCGCGTTGGACGGCGGTGGTGGCGGCGGCGTCGACGGCGGTGGCGGCGGCGGCGGCGGCGGCGGCGTTAGCGGCGGCAACGGGCCGATGTCTCGTTAACGGAGAGGGCTGAGTAATTACAATCAGCGGTAGCCAACTTTGTATGCGCGGTGGGTGTCTCGAATTCAAAGAGGAGAGAGGCCGAGTTCGTTTGTGAAACAGCGATCGGCGGAGGTGTCGCCGTCGCGTTGAGAGGGTTTCGCACCTGAAAGCTCGCTACCATGGCGCTTTCGCTTCGAAAAGCGGACACGCGGTAGACACTTACGGAGGAACGTCGGAGTCTGACACGCGAGGCGAGGCGAGGCGCGGCGAGAGAGACGAGTCTCCATTGGAACGTGAGCGGCAAAGGTGTCTCGCTTTGGAACGTGAAACCGTCGCGTCGCCGTCGTGAATGAGCACCATCTCTTACCTGAGCATTATTTTGCGGGACTCTGTCTATTCTCCTCGCTCGGGGAAAAAGAAGGCGAGCCGTGGCGCGGCGTAAGAAGATGCGGCGCGGCCATTACTTTATTACTCCTCGTCGCTCTCTATCTTTCCTTCTCCTTCCCTTTTTTTCTTTCTCTCAAGAGCTTTTCCCGCCAGGGCAATCGACGAACACACCGACGAATCAATCCCGTAAGCACACTCCGATAAAGCTCGCTGCCGTCGCGGCAACGACTTAGGGCGGATCCCCGAGAACCAACCTACTCCTTCGTTCGAATATGTCTCTATTAGTTCCTAAGCCCTGTGATAGCCTCGCACCTGGTATTCTAAATCCTCGTTAGATTGAGCACGGAATCGTGATATTTCGTTCGTCTTCTCTCCTACCTTTCCAATCTTTCAATAATATCGAAATCTTCTCTATATCAACCTATAATCGTTTCGTTATAATCTTTTTTAAAAATCATACAAATTAATATCATTAATCAATAATGTCGTCAAATTATTTAAGATTAATCATTTTATGGTTATTGATCGGTAATAGTTTATAAAAATTTCAGATAAAAATAAAAATGTCCATGTAAATAAGAAATGTAAATATGAAAATATTTTGAAATATATTAATCTGAAATATATTAAAGTCATACAAAAGTTGTTGAAAAATATGTAAGAATTACATTAGAATTCCCTTTTCCTCAATTAACAACAGTATTGTCCAATAATAGCAAGTTTGCCAACTTGTGGAAACCCAGAAGAGAGACTATGCCATTATGGATGGAAGCCAGCTTCGACTTTCTCTATACCTCTCTCGTTCCTTCGCCCTATCCCATTTTGTCTCTCTCTCTCTCTCTTCTCCCCCCCCTCTCTCTCTTTACCTCCGCGCTGGGCGTTGGAAACTAGATCCGTAGTTCAAGTCGAAACTGGCCAGGGCCAGGTTCGAGCAGCCAGGTTCTAGTTCGAGGGGGTTGGAAAACCCATCAACGCCCGACGACGAAAAGACGAAGATAGCAGGAAACGCTTCGATCCCGTTTGGAACTGTTCTTCTTCTCTCGCTCCTTTCCCACCGAAGATCCCCTTTGAAAGCGAGAGGGTGAGCGAATCTCGCCCGTGCTAAGTACATTCTATATCTAAGACGTTTCCCGAGTTTAATTACCGGGGCTTTGCCAGCTACACGGATACACGAATGGACCGAGCAATACATGCGCGCATGGTCAGCATCGTGATCACTCTTGTAATTACGTAATAATGCGAATGAACAACAATCTTCTCACTGATTTTGAACCGTAATCAGATTTAATTATTCTAATAAAAATCTTATCGCGATGCTCGCTCCAAAAAGCACATTCGATCATGTATATTCTGTTATTATTAGTGTGTATTTATTTCGAGAAAGTCATATAAAATCATCTTCTACTTAGGTGTACTTCTTTCGCTTAGGTGTACTACTGTCCGTGCTACGCGTTGAGGAAGCAACGGTAGTGCAAATGCCGGTGATAGAAACGAGAATCGACAAGAACTACTCGGGGCCCGGGTTGTCCGCCTAGAAGCAAGAGTATAAAAGCTCGTAGAATGACGTTTTACAAAGGGTCTATCAAGCGCGGAGCAATGTTGATGGCCAACAGATAGGCGGAGGGCCAGTGCAATTTCGCCCGGCGTGCACCGCAGTCAGCGTCGCCGGCGTTACGATTTTTACGACGTTCCTTTTACAACCGACAAAATGTAATTTTCTGCGATATGTGTGTGAACACGATGACGGGGGACGAAAAAGGAAAAGAGGAGGACAAGATGGAGCAAGACGAGAATGGAAGAGAGAGGAAGAGAGAACATGCGCGTGGAAAGTATTGTCGTCGGAATGGAAGTCTCGCGGTGGGAGGGTTATAACGAGAGATTGGCTATTTCCTCGATAAATATTTTTCACCGTTTCGCAACGGAAGGCCACTCCTGCCGGACCGTCACCGGTCGACGGTCATTGCGCGAGGATCGCGACTCGATTCGGTGCCATGATTTAGAAATTATACGAAACGACGTTACCACAAAGTGCTTAATGTGCTGCCAATTTTTTTTTGCCGCATGCTGAGAGTCGCTTCAAGGCGTAGACGCATCAGGCGCCCATCGTGCATTCACGATGATCGAATTATTGCGGGGGCCTCGCGATTCTCGGTGTCGATCGTAAATTTCGTCAGACAATAAAGAGACGCGCGGTGGACGGGGGATATTCTTCGTTAAAAGAGCCGCCGAAAAAAATACCACGCCAACGGAGCCCTCTGATGCCGCTGACTTCTGATAGTCGGACCGGTCAACGACGCAACGACTGTGCCAGAGGATATCTTTTTTTTTTGTATCGTCAGAGAAGATGGTGTTTACCTCCATTTTGGGCCCTCCCGCGAGAGAGGACCCGAAGAGGCGACTCGTTTGCGGTGGAATTGATTTTCGGAATTTATCGTGGCGAGCTTCCGTTCGCCGGCTCATTCTTACGCGTTGGTGCGCGTAAAGAAGCCAAATTTATGACAAGGTTACACCCGAAAAGCACCTTCGACCAGTTAATTAGAAGGTCTGTCTAATCATGCCGCAGAAAAGAAGAGACTTTGTTTCCTTTCGGGCGAATGCTTCGGTTCCTCCCACGTAATATTTATAGTTCAGCTTCCGGCGTAAAATTCTTTCTCTCGATCTTCCTTTTCTTGCAAAATTCCGAATTATTCGTTACCAAGAGAAATAATTAAACTCCCCTGTTAGAATGGATTTATGAAATTGAAATCACGATTCTCATCACGATTGAAATTTTCCATCCAATCAAAAAAACATAGTAATGCAAGACTTTCGATGTAGGCGAGGATGCGAGCGAGTCATCGACATCAGGGAAATGCTCGCGCATGACTCCGGGGACGAACGGCGGCTGCAACGCAATGCGGCAGTCGCAGTTGGGCCGAGATAATTAGGTTTGAGTGCACTCCGGCCGCCGCAGTCGGTAACTCAGTTATCAGTGGACACCCCGCGTACAATGGCTATCACAACGGCATCAAACATAACGCATCAATTAACGTGAACAATAACCGAGCCATGAGAGAGAGAGGGAGATGCGCAAGGGTGCAGGGTGTTATAGGGCGGCGAGTGAGTGCAAACGCTGAGAGAGAGAGATAGATAGATAAAGGAGAGGAGGAAGAGAGAGAGAGAGAGAGAGAAGAGAGAAGCATAGGACCCTTCCTGTAGCGATCGCGAAATGACAGCTGTTGACTGAATACGCGCGATGACGCGTCATCATCGTGCGTTCGGCAGCATCCCATCTTTCGCGTCATCGCGCGAATTGAGTATAGACGAGAAGAACAATATTTCGACAGTTTAACGACTACGATATAACGATGACGCGTGATGCAGCCCTTACGAGACGAATCGGTACCAATGCGGTTAATGGATGAATAAAAAAATCTGGTAGGGCCCTCCGATATATTCGATCACTCCGATATACCGCCGATGTATCGTCGGGATATCGAGTGACTCGTGACGAATTCGCGAACGGGACGAGATGAAAAAGCAATTTTTGAGATCGGCCCCAAGCGAAGAGGAAGAGGAGGAGAAGCAAGAACTCGAGGAGATGGATCTCATAGTGAATCGCGTGGGCGCTGGTGGATCGCTCACACGTGCGCGAACGACCCTGTGACAGACAGAGAGGAAGAAAGATATAGGGGCTGCAGTGGCAGAAGTGAGGGAATATGGCAGAGGCGTATAGCTGCAGCGCGTTCGCTTCATATACGTCGTGCACGATCGAGGACCCCCTCTGGCTCTGGCCGTATTCAAAGCGCGCAACGTCGGCTCCGTCTCGAGGAATGTGGCAATCGATTATCACGGTCCTGCATATCGATACTACCGTCTGACACCGGCCAACGTCGCGCGCGCACGTACGCGCGTACACACATTGCACACACACACACACACACACACACACACACACACATGAATTCACATAGAGCCACATGAACATATATATATATATATATATATATATATGTACATGACCACCTTTACAAACGCTTAGCGCCGTGCTCTCTATCTTTGTCTCTTTCACTCTCTTGCTCTCTCGTTCTCTTCACCTCGGCCACACGCACACACCGCGAACTAATGACACCGCCTCGTATAATACTCGTGCCTCGAATATCATCGGCCCGATATTGCTACCGCGAGAGATTAATGTTTCGACGTAACCTGTCCTTTCTGTTCTACGCACGCACACACGCGAGCGAGCGTATTCTCTTCAGATTTCCTCTTACTCTCTGTCTCTCTCTCTCTCTCTCTCTCTCGCTCTCACACACCCTCGTTTTCCTGCGTTGCCGAACGCGACTGGACACGTCGCTGGCGATCGAGGGCGAGATAATGTCGTTTCGTGATTCGCGCCACGAAAGCGCCTCTCTTCCGCTCTCTCCGGGACGAGAGTCGCCGCCAATTCGATCCTGCATGAGCTGTATCGAGGGATCGATGAACCTTCCCTCGTAAACACGTGCAATTGGCGATCGTGTGTATATTTTGGCAGACGTAAATTATCTCGACATCGTGGTTGCGTGAAACGAACGCAGACGATTGCGAAGAAAGAAACATTGCAGAGCCAACGCTTTCATAATTAAACGAAACGTTATAATTTCCTTCTTGAACGTTAGAATCAAATCTCACGTGTTTCGACGAAAAGCACTTCCCGAAGGGGTCAGGCCTCTCCGAAAAGCCTAACTGTCAGAGCGATTCACGAGCGTTCATCGCGAAAGTTTGGGACAGGCGGAGTTTCGGGTGCAACAGCGGCAGTTCGTCCTACGTCAGGAACAGGAACGATAATGGCAGCTATTAACGAGCCGTGGCGGGCGCGAAGGCACCTGAGCCCAAAATATCACCGCGATTAATGCAATTACAGCTTACAAGTCCCTTCGGCTCTAAGACCTCCGCTATTACTAATTCAATGTACGCGTAGAGATATGTTTCCGGCGAGTTGCGGCGGCAGCGGTGGCGGTGGGTTTGTTCATGATAGCCGGTTCAACCCTCTTGAAATAGTCAATAGACCAACGTTCGTAGACGTGTATTTCTTGTTTCCGAGGCCGACCGTAAAAGACGCGTCAATCGAATCCGTTTTATCTTCTGTAATGTCGATTTAAATTATAACTTTAGCGTGTGTTCCCTCACTGGTGGGAAAAAAAAGGTGAGCTATCTTATAATTTAGTACGCTGCGAATAAATTGCAGACACGATCGCACGTAAGTCTGGTTAACTCGCGATTCCGACGACTAGGCTGACGGCTCACGCGTCTCTCTAATTCGACGGTGAACGGCCGTAAGGGTAGACGAAGTGGTAGGTTCGAGCCGCGGGTTAGGGCACTTTGGGACCCCCTCGTGCTGGTAGTACCGGGTGTTTGGTGGTTGCGGTTAACGTAATTACGGCGAAGGACCTCCGTCGGCTTCTTGCGCGAAACCGCGAACGTCTTAGCTTCGCCGTCTTACCCTCGTCCCAGCCCACCCCCACCTATTTCCCGACCTCTACGATTTTCCATCGTCTCTACCTCTTTGCCCTCCTACGCGCGTGCGAATTGCTTGAATGCCGTAATCGGGAAATCGAGCGTCTTCAGGCGTGTCGATAAAGCGAGACTCTCGAAGAAGCCTATCGTCCAAATTCCAAATGGATTATGAGATTAGAACTTCTAGGATTCCATTATAATTATACTAGTCTACAATAAAATGTTTTTCTTATTTTTAATCAGACCAGATGTTTCTTATATATGTTATCAAATGCTCAAAACGACGCCGCAAGCGAAATTTCATCAGCACGTTAGGTTTTCTGAAATAATTGAGGAGTAATATGCAAAAATGACTTTTTTTACTATTTTTGAAATTATTTTGTAAAAAAGGATTATCTATTTAAATTCTAATTAGAAGTCATGTATTGTTCATTCTTTATTAAATTTGCATTTTTTGAATTTTAATACCTTACTTTTTAGTCATGTTATGAAGGATTATCGTTTTCAGCATGCAAAAAATCTATAAGAAACCTCTTATTTGATACAAAGTAAATTTTTGCTACAAATTAGTGCTACAAATAAGATCGAGTCTCGTTTGTAATCTCATTGGGAAAACTGCCGAATTGTGTCACGATATTCTTATCAATACCAATAAATTAACTATGTGTAATTTTATGTTACACAAATGTCCTTTAAATTCCGATACATCGTAATACATACTCGTAAAAATGTAACAAAAACGTTGATACGGCTGTTGTAAAACATGGCAGCTATAATAGTAGTGAGCTTGAGCCGGGTCTCATCGAAAATGATGGTCGCCGGAAACGTGACTATTGAACGGGATCATCGATGACCGCAAAAGTTACGGCGTCCAGCAATTATGGTCATGCCATCATCATTGTCATCGGCATGCTCGCTCATCGTAAAACGGTCTCTCTTTCTCTTCCTCTCCTATCACGCTTTATTACTCCGACGATCGGCACAATCGATCCGATGATTACAGCCGAAAACATAATCGTTAACGCGTACGACCCATTAATGACTATGGACCATTCTCGATGCCAAATTGGTAGCGGCTCGAATGGAGCGAAATTGCGTGCGCGCGCGTGTAACCGCGGTGCGAATGTACGCACGAACTGCCCGCGAATTGACACACGCGGCTGTGATGACGAACGCATTTAACGTGGACGTTAATTCTCGTTATGACAAATCAAAATTTAAAGGCACCGCACGTTATCGAATTAAGCGTGCGCGAGCGTGGAGCGTGTTGCGGCATTAATAACGCCACTCGAATCAACTTTCCGCCCGATCGCGCCACAATGTTCATTTAACGTCGCCATGAATACGTACCGGGCGCGGTTTTCAATTCACGGTTTTTTCGTTTATTACGCTGCTTACATACTCGCTTTTAGCGAACCCGGCGATTTTTCTCCCGTTTGTTAAACAACGTTTCTTTTTAATTAAATCCGCTTGTACTTTTTTAATTAAATCCGCTTTTACAAGATAACCTGTGTGAGATATGTCGGTTACCGACCGCGTTACTTTTTAATCTTTACTCTGAAACGTTTCATCTTTTTTTTTCCACTTTTGCGGAAGTACTGTTAACTATTGGCGATGGTGTTACGCCGGCGACTGTCGATAAATCGCTTTAAAAGGGCTGTACTTCCGCGTCGCGAGAGCGCCCACCCCACGTTCATCAGCGCGTCCCTCGCGCACAAGAAAGTAGGGTGGTTCTTACTGCCAGGCAAAATGTTCAGGCGTTAGTCTCGGCTCCTGCATAATTTATGGAATTCTCTGTCTGTCCGTGGTGGTCTCTCCTCGCGATGTTATAATTAGAAATATGCTTACGACCGTAATTCCGAATACTGAGGAGTGGGATAGAACGACGACGGTGGCGGCACAGTCGAAGGAGGGTGAGAGCGCGCGTTTACTGCCAATAAGGGACGCATGCATAATAGAAAGCCGTAGATGGTAGCCAGGCCGACCGACAGAAGGACTTACAAGAGAATGCTACTTTACGACGACTCGTATTACGAGGGTTGCGGATTCGTCGTCTTTCATACGCAAGCACCTCCCTTTACTTCCCCTCCCCCCTCTCCCCCTCCGCTGTACCACACACATCGAATCCTACCCGATCATACTTCCCGACACTATCCTTTGAGATTCCTAAATGTAACTCGAGATACATTTTACGGCGAGATACGTACGGCGTTGAAAATCATATTTACGAGCGGTGTTTCGGTATGAAAAATTGCTCGCAGAAAATCATAACCGCGTGACGCTTCAAAGATGTACGATAGATATTTCAAAATAAACCAAAATGTATGAAAACATCTTACAGATTATTCTAGATCGCATTTAAAAATAATATAAAAAAAAATTTAGCTACGGTTTATCACTTGAATCCAAAGTTATTTCAATAAAAAGTATATTTCATTATATTTATTGCTTCATATGTAGTAATTTTATTTATCAGTAGATATTCTCATATTATCTTCCGTTTAATTGAATAAGTGCGCGTGAATGTGTTTGTCGTGTGTGCTTTCTTAAAATATACATGTGTATTTTTTAATATATATGTAACTGCTTTTAAACTCTGTTGTATCACAGATCTCAGACTTTAAAACAGTATTACGTTGATGCTTTATCTTTTAAAATGCATCTATCTTTCTGTCCTTGTTGTATATTTATTTTCTTCTCTTGTTATTTACGTTTCAATAAAATCGTCATTATTATTATTACTATTATTATTATTTTTGTGCGTGAGAAAATAATGACCAAAATCTTAATTTTTTTATTTAAATATACATTAAGTATTCAAGATAATTTATATAAAGTTACATTGCAATCCAGAAATTAGTTGTTTTGTAAATAGACACAATATTTATTTGTTCTAAATATCTGTAATTAATCGGTAAATTGCAATGAAACTTTACGTAAGTCATTTTGAAAACATTAAGTTTAGTAATTAACTATTACAAAAATAGATTTAGATTTTTATTATTTTAAAAATTTTATTTCATAACAATAAAAATACTAAAGTAAATAAACTATGAAAATGTGTTATTCAATAAAAATATTGTAAACACAACTTTCATATGTACATAGCTTGTTTAAAGAATAAATATTAATATACGTGCTATAGATCATATATCATACCTCTTTAACACACGTTTGGCCGCGAAACTCACGAGGGATTCGATACGCGCGATTCGTATACCATCGCGTAACGATAACTGTAGTTGTTAATGGACTCATCGGGCGGTTAGGCCGCGTATCAGCGCGAGAATGATAATGCCCGGAATTGAGCTTAGCGTGATTCCCCGCATTGACATATCCACCCGTGTTACCGGTGTTACCGATGGAAAAGAGGGGGTTGGTTTCAGTGATGACACGAAGAGGGTTAGAAGGGAGAAAAGGGAGGGATGTTTCAGAGTGTTGGGATCGTCGGTGCTGAAGCCGGGCGACACGTAATAACGGGTTACTAGTTACGCGCGTACGGACGTTTATTTATTTACACCTTCCAGCGGGTAATTTCGCATAATTCGAGGTTCCGTTCTCATGGGGGAAAATCACTTTTAAATAGCCGGTTGTCCTCTGTCGACACCCGGAAAAAATGGCGGGGAAATCCTGCTTCGTACTTTCTCCCACCCTGTACGTACGCGGCGCGGCGCGGCACTGCGCGAGAGAGTGCGATTAAAATCTAATAACCAGTTGAAACTACGAGAACCGCAGCGCGCGCGATCGTTATTATTAATAATTTCATTACGCAACGCTGGCCGGTCGCGCATTTAAATATTACATCTCCATTAACGGTCGCACGGTCGGTGAGCGAGCCAAAGTCGGTTACGCGCGCAACGAAAAAAAAAAAAAAAGAGAGCGCGAGCGTTACATTATTTTCTCTGTGCATATATCTCGTTACGGGTCGCATTAGAGATTCAAAGCTACCGCTATATTGCACATAATAATCTTACTCGTTACACACGCCCCGTAAGATAGATTTCCGTACTAATATTCGTTCGCACGTTTTTTAATCGCGGTCTTTCGCCATGCAAGGAAAATCGATAGAAAACCGATAATTCTCGTTGCGACACGAATCTCGCGGGAGATCATGAAAAATCCGTTTTCCCGAACGAGCGGTTTTCGCCGCGTTCTTCCTAGTCAACTATTAGGTGGCAGGCCATCCACCTCCTCGAGGATGGCTGTGTCATCGTCGTTACGAAATATCGCTTTCTTTCTCTTCGTTCGTTGCATTCCGCGCTCGTAGCTCTTCCACGACAAGACGGAACGTTAGAACGCTCAGAATTTCCGTGCAACGAGCACGCATACACATGTTCGCGCCATTCACGTCGTGTTTCGCGCACAGAATCCGACGACGACGTGTATCCTCCCGCGAGCGTGTGCGCAAGCATAAATACGTGTACGCCCAGGCTCCCAAGTAATTCGCGCAATTTCATCTAAATTCCGTAGCGACGAAATTTCTCGCGCCATCGTCTCCTCGCACGAACGAGCGAGCGAGCCTATGTAAACGCGCCGTCCCGTACAAATGCTCCGTTTGCCTTCGCGTGCATGATGCGTACGTGTGTGTATGCGCGTATGTACGTATATACGCGAATTTATGCGAACACCTGGGTATACATACAACGTATTTCCTGCATCGTGTGTGGCGCGCACCTACGTTGTACACCGGGACGTTTCTTATACTCGCTCTGTTTATTATAGTTTGTATAAGCGGTGGCGCATTATTGGGAAATATGATTAGGTGCACCACAAGCTCTCTCTCTCTCTCTCTCTCTTGCTTTCTCTCTCTATTTCTATCCCTTTCTCCTTCCCTTTCCCTTTCTCTTTGTCTTTCGTTCCGCCTGTGTCGTGTCCCTCGGCGACTTTTCGTGTGACGGCGATTCCAAGCATCCTAGACATTCGAGCCTTTGTGTGCGCGCGACCGATACTCTAAATGCCACCGCGTAAATATTCGCGGGAATGCTTATCGTGCGCGAAACACGGCGGATTCCCCTACGTGTATTAATCTATGCACTTGTCGAACCCTTCGTACTTTGAGCCCGGAGGTCGCTCTGGTACTGCTGAGGCATTTAAATCGCCGACAAGCCGATGTTTTAGTTCATGGTTTCCATTAGATAGAGAAGACTGGAGCTAATAGAGCAATTTTTCAATTTTAAATTTTTACAGGCATGTATGTTTGACGATATTTAACAATATTTTAATAAAATTAAATGGAAAACTGATAAATAATAATGAAAAGAAAACGTTTTTCTAATGCATTTCTCACGTGTCGATTAGCTTCCCTTACCAGGGAATGACACATGATATGGAGTAAAAAAATCTATAGGATTATTAAATTAAAGAAAAATATATATATATATATATTTTTAAGATACAATATATTGTTCAGATATGTTTACGTATCTCTAATATTTTGTTCTTAATGTGGATTCAGTTAATCTACCTACCCCTAAGTCTCTACTAACCCCAGTTTCCCTCGTTGGAATACAAAAATGGATATTCATCGTTATTATTATGAAATTTCAAAGCTTACAAACGAATAACATTGTTAGTTCTAATTTGTTATAATTAATTAATAATCTAATACAGACGTACTATTGCAATATCACCATCGAGTTCGAAGTGTGAAAAACCACACAGCGGTTTGTTTATGATTAATCATCAGAACCCGACACTGCCATGCGTGCCATTAACGCGACGTTATCCGCGGTATCTCGTACAGATTTTCAACTTCTTGTTGCATAACGTGACTCGCGCAGAGTAATCGCGGCGGTTTTATCTCCACGCGCTAAATCGTTTCCGAGCTCAACGCTCGTAACGGAAAATCGCGTGCTTCTATCTCGCGTTGGAGCGAAAGAGCGGCCGCAGCGTGTATATACATAGAAAGTATGTGCACACGTATATCTGCACTCGTACCACAGCGGCCCATACGTATACAAATTCGCGAGAAAAGCCGGAGCCACCGCCTATTTCCCGGCGGAACGCTCATGCGCCCCCTCGCGTAAATAAGCTCTCCCGTTTTATTCCTTTCTTTCATCGTCGCTCTCGCGGTATATTTTTCCCGTCCGCCCTGTCGGAAATATTACGCACGGCGCACACTTGCCCAGGTAACCGAGAAATTCACCCCTCCGGCATGTCAGCCTCACCCTCACCAGCCAGTTAAGTATCATCGGCCGGCTTCCGTTCGGAAGCATTCAGAATTTCACCAAACCGAAGAATTTCCTGTGAGAATGATATTGAAAAGTCGGTAAGTGTTATTAATTCGTCTTTCCGACTCGCGTTGAAAACGCGAAAGAAAACAAATGTAATAATATGTATGAATCAAATAATTTTCGGATTTCTAACTATTATGAACGATCGTAACGATGTTGAGATTAAGCTTCGCATGTATGAAAATGCTGCAGCGACGAGGGAAATAGAATGACGAGCGCGCAAAGGGGAAGGGGTGGTTTGTTCCCGCGGAAGAGCGCGCATCGAGAAAACTGTAACTCCTTTGCCGGCGTATTTCTGACGCGCAAATACGTGTACGCGTCGCTGTTGCGCTATCGGTGCGTTATCTTTAGTATAGCGCGAAGATATCCCAGGGTGAAAGAGGAAAAAGTCTGACGCAAACACCGAGCCAAGCTGTCGGATAACGATTCCTCTTCGCGAGCAACCCCTTTGTGTCGCGCGCGAGATGAGACGAGCACACACCGCGTGTACTTCTTTAAAGAGGCGTTCTCTCCGCTTCGCGATCAGTGATCATCCGTAATGCGAGGTGGCGAGCGAGGCGTGTCGTAATGGCTGCTGTTGCTGCTGCTGCTGCTGCTGCTGCTGTTGCTGCTGTCGCTGCCGCCGCTGCCGCCGCTGCTAATGCTAATGCTGTGCGTCTATTTTTACGGTAAGGAGGGCTGGCACCCATGACGACGACGCGTCCGCGCTGCCAGCCACATCGGCGTGCGCAATGCATAAACGCCGCCCGAGGTCCATCAGCGCATTAACAATTATATTACGGAAGCTCACTGTTACGCGCGAGCGAATTCATACGCGCGTGCCTCCGCCCCCCCCCCTCCCCCTCTCAGACGGGGGAGAGGGGAGGGGGGTGGCTTGCGCACAGAGGGAAAAAACGCACATCGCGAAAGGAGGGAGGTAGCTATACACCACCTCATTAGATTTCTGTATAGGGTGCGTCGTGGGTTAGTTATTATATTATATTAGTATCGAAGACTGAACATTGCGTTTCCATTCGTGGGATCTCGAAATATCCGATCAACGCGCGTTCTCTAAACGAACTTTGGACCACGTTTCTCTGCTACGTGGAATTTCATTATTCTTCGTTGCGTGTGCTACGACACTCGACAGTCGCTTTCATCTCTCGCATTCGTAGTTATTAACGAATCTCGGCACCCTTCCTGGCTTTGTCCGTGTCTCGCTGTCGCGAGAGAAGGATACCGAAAGGAAGACGACGGAAGAGCGGCTTTGGTTACCCTTTGGTTGCGTCGTAACAGTGGGTGTGATTTAATTTTTTTCTCTTTCTCTCTTTCTCTCCCTCGCTGCGTGTCCGAGAGACCAGTGTCATATTCACGAGGTCGTGGCAAAGCGAGTGTCGTGGCTGGCCGGACGGAAACGGGGAGAGTTGAGAGAGCGAATTCAAGGGAGAGGGTGGGGGGGAGGGGGGATCTCTCCTCTTTCCTACCGATGTGGTAGAGGACGAGAATGAGGCGGGGGTACGGAGAGAGCGAGTAGTCTAGGCGAGACTTAATTAAACAGCGGGCAAAGCCAGGTTAGTTCACAAAGTGACCGCGGCACCTACCCTCCTCCGCTTGAAGCCGCCACCATCAACTCTTCGACTCTGGTACAGCTCGGTGGTCCTAGGACACACGGTAACCTCGCTGAGTTCTGCGAGGAAAGACGGGGCATCGAGCTCGAGCTCGGTCACTTCGATCGGTAAGACGGCTGGACATCGACCACTCTCTCTCTCTCTCTCTCTCTCTCTCTCGCTGGCCGTTTAGAATACCGATCGTGAGCCAAGAATCTAGGGTTCTGAACTCGGAAAATTAAACTACGACGCGACCAAAGCCGTAGAAGCAAGCTCGTTCAATTGATAAATTGGTATGCTAGGGAAAAGTCTCTCCTCTTTTCTAGATTCTTTCCGATGATCGCTTCGTCGAGTCTGCGAAGTGGACACGAAGGTAGTTCGGCACGGCGACACCTTTGACGTAGCCACAGTATCCCCGCGCCGGTTCCTGCTTTACGGGGGTGGATCAGCGAACAGGGGGCACTGGGCGAGGGAAGGGTTTATTTTCGCGGGGTGGCGCTACACAGTACTCGTTGCTGGCTGGCACATCGTCGCCGCCCAACGTTCTTTTTATCTCAAAGCCGTATCCCTTTTGCGCCTCTTCTGTATTCCTCAATTTCCAATGAGTCGGAATACGACATGAAACGCTAAACTGCCACAAAGGGGGTAAGCCGATGAGCGCGGTCGAACCCTTTGCCCGGTCTTTCTCTTTCCCTCTCCCTCTCCCTCTCCCTCTCTCTCTCTTTCTCTGTGCGCCTCTCGCGCGCGAGTTCTCTTTCGCTGCTTGCCTCTCCCCTCACGCGTCTCTATCTCTTTCTCTCTTCCGTCATCAACGACGGATCGGGGTGGAACCTTTCCTCTGCGCTCTCTTTGAATTCTTTGTCACAGTGCATTAGATACGCTCTTGCCGTGTCATTATTTGAAACGGGAGTACACAGAGAATTATGCTACAAAAACGGCCGCGCGCGCATACAGGGCATTCGGGAGTGGAACACGACGAGCACCTCCTCGTTGTCATCGTCGTCGTTATTTTTGGTTTCGACATCGTCGTTCGAAAGTTCGACCTTTTTCGAGCGGGCTCGTCCGCTTCGCCTCGATCGCCGCTTAACATGTTCCTCGTGCTCATTTTGCTAACAATGACAACGCGCCCATTCCACTTGACGGGCTAATACGCCCCTCCCAGCTTCCGGCATGCGCGCACCACGCGCGCCTGAATCTCCCTATGTTTGTCCACTGCGGTGACTTCACTGCACAGTCAGCCCAGGACCAACGTCCAACGGCGCTTCGCGGGATTCAATGAATCAGAATACTCGATGCAGGAGACGCGATGTTCCTTCGTATGCGACAAGAGGGTGATGGTCATTGGCACGTTTCCGCGTGTGCGAGTTTGCATCACGTCGGTCATCAACTGGCGGGGATGAGCAATATTGCGTCCGTCTTCTACCCTGGTTTACGTAGCTAGAATAGCGAAGGGTTCCGTCGATCGCTATAAACGTTCACTTCAAAGCGGCAAATTAGTTGCCATTACGCATATGAACGTTGCCATCAACATTGTCAATTCTTATGAAAATTTCTTCTCGACCCGACATGGAGGATGGCAAGCAAAAAATAGACAAAAATGTGTGGGAGAAGAATTAATATTATTTTTTTCAAGATAATTCAATATCTTTGCGTCTCCCTTATATTGTATTTAGAAAAATAATTGTCCTCATAAAAATACAATAAATCATCCTCAGCCATCGACCTGAGCCATTCTCATAATTTTATTTGCGATGAGCCAATCGACCGTGCGACGACCTACTTTTTACGGTCCTCATCCTCCAATATTTCGTAGTCATCGTCAAACTGGCGTAAAATAATTTTTAGTTGCTCTCTTGGTCGTTACAATCGACGATGTTGTCCATCGTGACGACATCAGAGGAACAAATGAACAAACGGCATCGGAAGTAGAACGGGGGATGCTACGACGATGTCGGCGTGGGCGGCGGTCGAACCGAGGGGTTGAAACGCGGGAAAGTCCCTCGGGTCCCAATTACACCGACACCCGATCCCAGCATTACGGCCCGGCTAATTCGAGGGGAGAGTCGTATATAAATCTCGGCGAGTTGATTGTGCAGTTTCAATTCCGTTTGTCGCTCGACGACGCCGGAGATAACACGTCGGCAGGTCGTTACAGTTACTTTTTCACCGGAGAGATTAATTCCGTATCAGAATCGCGCGACGCGACGCGACGCCTCGTTCGATCGAGCGTGTCCCATAACTGTAATCGGATACGATTGAGCGTAATGTTTGTCATTAAAGATAACTACCTCGCGTCGAATGCGTTACCGATGAATTACTGAGAAAACGTTTTTGTCTACGAAATAACCATGCTACGTACGCCCGTAATTTCTTTACGACTGTTTCAATGGATATAAGTTTTGTTTCTCATTTATTCTCAAAGTGTCAGAGACAAGCGAATCGATAAACATGGCTTAGTAACGTGATATGATTGATGGAACATCACGCGGAATCTTTTCTTTGCTCAGAAAATCTCACGGCACAACTTAAAGTTAGTTAACAACGCTCCTCGCAGATTGCCGCGAAAAGGGATGTAGGAGGAGGGCTTGAAAGGGGTGTTTCTCTCGACGGGGCTCGCGACAAACGGCTCGGTTAATTACAGAGAGGCCACAGCTCCATGTAAACCGGCGGCAAAGGCAGCTGTCGGTTCCCAGGCTACCGTGGTTTCGATGGTTTACGTGTGTCGAGAGCTTTTTTGTTTTTGCGTGAAAATGTCGTCGTTCGTTAATTCGATGGTACGATATGTGCCCGACCAGAATATCCGCCAGTGGATCAGTTCCAGAAGCCATCGCGTGTTTCTTTCCATCGTGTTTATTATCCTTTCGTCCGTTCGCACGTATCGTTTCAATACTAATATTAATATTAGCACGAGCAGATAAGTACCAAGCCAAGTGTACTTGCCCAGTTCCGTAAGAATCTGAACGTAAAGTTTAAATGTGATCTTCCGCGTTTGCGTAAGCGCCAGAAAAACGTGGGAAACGCACTTCGTAAGCATCGATACGATATTTCCTCATATGGTTCAGTTACATAGAAAAAAAGATAAAACAATGACGCCTTTCTTGTTTCTGCGTTTTAAATTCTACGATATTTAAGCACAGTTAAGTATTCGTATATCATTACGTTATAAGCACTTATATAAAACTTTCAAGTGTTCAATGAACGGTAATTTAAGCATTTAAATTATAATTCTAATAATTGGAGTATTCTTTTTAGCTAAACTTTTTGCACGGTTCATCTCCTTTTCTATTTTTTTTTTTCTTTTCACATTGGAGAGAAAAAAAGAGGAAAATGAACTGCGCAAGAAGTTTATCTAAAAAGAACAGATTTAATCATTCTAATGTTTTTCAGAAGATTGATAATAATCGGAAATGAGTTCCAACGTGGAGGTCGTTGCTCTTTCGTCTATTCCATTCAGAATTACGAGACGTTATGCATTCACCAGCTGCGAAAGGTCATCTTATTGTTCGCCGTCGACAAAGTCGCGCATCCAACTGGCAATTCCCTCGCCGTCACGATACTACCGAGGAAGGAAGCCGGATTTCTCGCAACCCCTGCTAAGATAATACGACCACCCACCCGGCGGGAGGTCGAAGATTTCAACCTTTACCAAAATGCCAAACGGGGCTTTAAACGGGCTAATAACGGTGCCTTTCCCTTCAACACTCTGCTGTCGTATCGTATATATGATTTCGATTCTGTCGCACAAATTGCCTGTAAAAGTATATATAGCGAAGCCTCCTTCATCACTTGTCACTCGTCTCTCGTAATAACGTCGTAATGACGAGAATTGACGACACATTCCCAGGGAATAGCAATTTGTTTTTATCGACATTAACGTTCCTAATTAACATTGTACACTTTGTCGCGTATTTTTAAACTCGTTAAACGTTTTTATTATTGGCGCTCGGAGACTTACCTGACAATCCCGAGCGAATGCGCGCGCGTGGGCTGCTGTCTTGGTATTTTAAACCCCGGATGGCTTGGCAAGGAAGGTTCGCGCACGTGTGCATCGTGCGCTGTTCTGCGGGAAAAAGGGGTTTGCAACAGTGGGGTACTCGATCGGAAAAACTGCCGACGGATATGCCCTCGTTAAAGCGCACCGAGGTCGTCGTCGTTGTCCTCGCCGTCGTCGCCGGCGAACAGTAAAGGTTGACACGGTATCTCTTACAAGACGGTCATTAGTCGAATGAGAGGAGGAAGTCTTATGAAGTGCCTGCGTAAATATCTGTGGGACTGGCCGGTCATCAATCATCTTAGAATCCTGCGAGCCGCGAGCTCGCTGTGCACGAAATTACGTATCGCCTTACGTCTCGCGACGCCACGAGACCCGCCCTGAGCAGAGGGACGAAATTACATAGAGGGTTTCTCTTAACGAACTATTATTTTTTACGAAAGGAATTTTTCCGTCTCCCGAGTCTCGGCGTAATTTTGTGGGGATAATACATCCTGGTGACGTATTCTCCAAAAATCGCATACCTACAAAATATGTATATTACAGATTTCCCTAGTATTTTCTTTCAAAAACCTTTTCACATACAAAACATTTATAATAGTACATAATACAAAAAATATATACGATATTTTTTTAAGAATTTGGCTTCGTATATTATATACGTACACTTGTCGCTATGAAAATGTAGAGAGAGCAAAAGAAATTTTCTTCGAAACCATTTCGAGAGGGAGAATTTTTTCATCTAAATATTATTAAAATATAAATCAATAATAATACACGGAGATCTCACGTCACACTGCCATTTAAGTGATAACGTAATGTTGCACGCGTGCGGAATACACGAGCGAAATACACATATATCGTTCACACGGATAAAGTTATCGATAGGCCGCACAATGCGGGCAGACTATTTACTATATTTGCGATATCATAGGGCGAGTAATGGTTTCGCTTGACGTTACGGTCGGAAGAACGAAGTAGCAGGGGATAGAAGATGACGCGAGAGGGAGAAAGAAAGAGAGACAGGGTGGATAGGATATTCCGTGAGACTGGCTGTCATATTCATGTATTGACACCGAGCTGGTTGACTAATGGACTGCTGTTGTCACAGGCTCGTGTTACCGCGAGGGCCTGGCCTCGCCGAGTCGTTTTTCCTGAGAATCGACTGAAACGCATTCGCGTCTATAACATTCGTCTCGTGTTTATCGAAAATTCAGTCTTGTACGAATTGTGAGTCATTTCGAACAGTAATCGTAAAACATCGTAAGGAATCTCATGTCAAATATGTTAATTCGGATCTCTTCCCCCCCCCCTGAAAAGGCCTCTAAAAAAAAAAATTTTATATCATGTGCGTTTCACTGAACAATATTTTAACTGCACCATTTTTCTGAGGCATATGGTTACGCCAGTTACCAAAAGACTATTTCACTCGTTATTCTTGAATAGAATAGCACGTCGCGTTTCGTAAAGCCGCGAATGGCGTGGCCGTTCTTCCCGACTTTTACATATTTATCGAGCCTCGCATTGTTGTCACGTCAGACGAGAGACGTCGACATTGTCGAGCCTCGAAAATCCGCGATATTATATCTGCAAGCTGGAACCGAAGATCCAGTTCTGATCCCCGCTACGCTACCTTCCCTCTCTTTCTCTTTCTCTCTCTCTCCCCCTCCCCCCCCCCCAGTTTGCGTACTTTTATGACGTCATTCTAAATCCATACGTATTTAACGCGAGGAAAATCGGAGAAAATGAAAAATGAGTGATCAAAATTTTCGATTAAAACGACAGCAATTTCACAGTATAATGCACACTCTCATCTTATGTCAGCTTTTGATTTACGCGAATTCGAATTTACATGGTGGATTACAGGTAACGCATTAATCGCGTAAATTGAGAGTTATCTGTATATCCCTCTCACCTGTCCGTTCGATATTTCATCGAGCTCAATAACATATTCAGCTTTTATAATAAATGGCACTCGCGAAATTTTCGTTTTTGTTGATGTACTTGTTCGGGATTACACGTTACAGAATTACAGAGAAATAAATGAATGAATGGGAAATTGCATATATCCGATAGAACTTCGACGAAAAGGTCAAGAATAGTAGCATGGAATTAAGACTAACCCATGGAGGGTTATAAGAAAAAAATGGATAACGACAACGATAACTATTTTATAACCATTTTTGATATTTGATATGAATTCGGTTAGGCAATCGCGAAACTTGGCCTGATCCCTGTCTTCCATTAGACGCGAAAACGCCTAGAAGATGTCGAGTCAGGGGCGAGTTTAAAGTGGGTGAAGAAAATGTTATGGAGAACGCGAGTTAAGGCGAGAGACCCCCAACGTGGAATAATACGATACGCAGGAATCGACGGACGCACGGACGCGAGACTTTATGGCGCGGTGCCTCTATGGCTTCTTGATTTATCGGCGAGTTAAGCTTCGGCTTCGAGAACCTGCTCGAGGCGCTCGATGCACGTCCGTGATATTACCGTGTGTCGCGGATCGCGCGTTCTCGGCCTTTTAATGCATTGCTTGTCGGCCAAGTCAATTTTCTGCGGAGCGGATTGGGTGCCACTTGTAAACTTGAGTAAGCCGACCGTCTCGATTCGATGCTTCGTAGAAGGACACACCTCCTCCCGCGATCTCAACCAGGTAAACTCTTGTACTCTTGTACTCACCTCGCACCTTCTGCTCGTCTTGTAGCTGCCGCTCCAGACTGTCCTTGACCTCCCGCTCCCGGAGAACGTCCATTTTCAGCTCGGCTGTAACACACATAAGATAATGGAAATTTATTTAAACGTTCTTGTGCACTCCCCCAAAGAATGTGAACCACCTCGGGATACGAAGGATACGACTGTTCATTCAGTTCTGACTCAAGTTCTCGCTTCCCCTATCATATCGTTAGTTTTAATTGCTCGATTACCTAGTTCGCACAAGAATGCTTGAGACAACCGAGTGTCTCCATTCTTCATGAATAATTACTAGAAATTGTCTCATCTTCTCGAAAAGACTTCATCAAGGAAAATTAAGTTTTCGACCATAAATTCTGAAAGTGCGAAGGATTTGTAAATCAACTATAGTCAGTGGTTAATTTGACAATAATAAGAGTCTCTCCCAGCCTTCTCTTCTCTATCCACCTGCCATCGTCCAAGAGGTGCTGCGGGGAGGATATCGCACGGTTGACTGAGTTCGTGATTAAATCCAATGGCGATGGGCAGACCAGAGCTCGCATAGTTACCTCTAATAGAATTATATTAAGACATGGAGTCTCTATCCCCCGCCTGGTCTTCCCGCTTCCACCTGCTTAGCCCATGTTTCTTGTCTCGCGTACGACTTCCCTCCTCATCCCGTTCTCCCTATCACCGTCTCCGACTTGTAGAACTCCCCCGTTCCCGTGGGAGCCACCGCGCTAAATTAGCCATTTCGAATCTCTGCTAGAGGGTCGTTAGGACGAGTCCAGAAACTCGTTGAACGGTACTAAGAAACCCATGTGCGCCATACGGTGACCAGTTTTCAGTCACTCTCGTCGCGAAACGTGACATGCTAAGGTAAGTGTAAGCATATAAATGAGAAAATTAAAGAACACGTGAATGTGTAAATGACAGCCCCGAATTATAGAGCTTTGAAAAAATTCTATCCTCTTAAAGTTTAGAGGGTCACAAAATCATTTTTGAGACTGGTAATATGGTAAAACATTTCCGGGCTCTAACTCAAGCAAGCTAATTCGATTTAACGGAAGAAAAGTAAGGCGGCGGAAGAGACTCCCTTCTTTCTCTTTCCTCTGACTCGCCGGCCTCTCGAATTACATTGGTGGGCAATGAACCACGTAGCTCGTAACGCACGTCAGTTTGCCGAACTGTTTGCAGATTTTTCGCTATGCTGTTAACAAGAAATTGTACGTTGTAGAATGTTGTTAATTAAATAAATAAAATTGTACATAAATTTGAGATATTAAGCTCACACATATTAATTCTAAAGAAAGGAACTTACTCTTTGAAATTTTTTGATTGAGTCAATGTTGAAAAAGAGAGGTTCAATTGTTAAGAGTGAAATTTCGTTAGATCCCACTCCAAAGATTTTAGAGAATACAAAAGAAGAAACGCGTTCAATAACATTTTCATTTATCTCGTTCCTGTATTCATTTTTCGCGTGTGGCGTTTTCATACCTCATCGGGGAAGTATAATAAAATTCGAAACAACATTTAATTCACTTATCGCATTTCGCAAGCTTTTAAAAGACTCTTTTGCAGACTCGTGTATACGCTACCGTCGCATTAGCAGCAATTATTTTCCGACCTGGGTTCTCGTGGAGAATCCAAAAAGTTTCGCGACATACGTACAGGTTGAAGCAGCGAGGAGAGAAAGAGAGAAAGAGAGAGAAAGAGAGATATGAAGCCTGACAGAGAATCAAGCCGGTAGATTAGGTAGGGCCGCGTCGTCTCAGCAGTCTGCCAGCAATTTGAGAGCGTTTGCGAGGTCCATTAACGGCGGTAACTCTTCACGACCGGCCGCCACGAAGATTCAATTTGAATGCTAACCAGAATAGGAAGTTCGCGCCGGGGCCCCATGGTATATACGCGCGCTGTGTTCTCTCTCTCCCCCTCTCGTCCCTCTTAGCCCCCCGTTATCCCCTCGCCACCCTGTTATTGCCAATTTCGGCGCGTTTCTGCAGCCCACTTTGCGATCGTTTAGATTATCATCTCTCCCGGTTTCTCTTTCTCTCGACGGCCCTGGGTACCCTCCGCCCCGCCCTGTTACCCCCTTTCCCATATCTTCTACATTCTGCTATCCCGCTCCCACCCCCGGTCCGCTCTCTCTCGAACGTTTCCGGGGATAATTGAACTTTATTAGAGATCGTCGTCGACGAAACACCAGCCCTTGCATCCACCCCGAGGCTTATTCCGGATCGACTTGATTCTGAGATGCTTTAACGATTACTCCGTTCACTCGCTTATCTTTCTTTCACTCGCGAAAACGCCTCTCAAATCTATGCCGCGACGAATATCTCGAGAGTACATCGGCTCCCGTTTCTCCGATCGTCGCGTGTTACGCTTCGTGAATGATTTCATGTTCATACAAAACTATGTAAAATGAATTTTTTAACAAAACTATCTTTCGCGATTGATACATGTATAACACAACCTGCCTAAAAGCATATTCGTGTTCAATGTCGCTACACACGCATCGCATCGTCCGAATTATTCTTTGCCTAGAGGCAGATGCTACGTCATGTGCGAAATACCTTTTCTCAGATCTTGCGTTCTTTTTACGGGCGCATAGTGGCGTGAGTTTCGCCGAGGGACGACTGGAAAAGTTTGTCGCGTTGGAAAAAACTGGAAATCAATTATGCGAGCCCGGCGCTCCTCGCCGTGAGGGAGAAGCAACCTTATTGAAATTTGGCTGCGGGGGTCGTAAGCATTAAAATTGCAGGGATTAATATTAGCCGTGGTGAAAAGCGCTTTACTCGCTTTCTTCGTAAGGAAATGATTCCACCGCGCCGCGCCGCTCCGTTCGGTTATAAAAGCCCGGGCCCGTTCTATCATTCTTATGTCAATTAGACGAGCCCTAATCGCGACCCGGCTCATAAACCGAGAATTATATCTTTAATTTTAGCGGTCGTATTCAGCCGCTTGCGAAACAGGATTTTGCCCTACGCGCTTCCTTCACCGCTACGGGCGAGACCGCTTTAACCACGACAGATAGGTGGTAATTAATGACGAGAGACTGTACGTCGGTCAATTTCGTTACCGAATCTGACGTCTAAGAGAAATATAAACAGCGACTGAATTATATACGATATATTTTATTTACATTAATATTACATTTTTGTATTAGGTTTGGAATAATTCGTAGCGTTTTTAATGAAGAAACCGTTATTTATTTCACTGGCATTAAAAATACTTTGAAAGTACTTCTCATCCTTGTAAACGCTACTAAATTATTCAACAACCTAATACATAGAAAAAAATGATGTATTAACAGCATTGGCCAACAACAGCCTAATTTTGAAAATAATGTTGTTAATTCAACGATCTTGTCAATTCAAAAAGTATCGATGGAACACATGACATTTTAGTAGAACAAGAGCATGGTGAATTTTTTTAATACTCTCATTGACAGTAAGATTATTTTCAATTAGACTGTTGTCGGCCAACGCTGTTAATACATCATTTTTTCCGTGTACTATTTGTACTGCTAAATCATTTTTCTTAAGTAAATCTTCTTTCGGAAGATCCTCAGTGATAAATATTATATAAAAACATACCGTATACCGTATAAAAAAAATGAAAAATATGAAAGGAATAGAAAGTGTAATTAATATTTGACAAATTATTTCAATGTCATTTTAGATCTTTTCGTAATGAAATAATTAAGTCGCTTTTAGTCGCTTACGCTTTTATGTATACATATTCATATGCATTTCTCGACTATGGTGTTCAGTAGTGTTAGTAGCGGATACATTTCCGAGAGCCGCGCTCATCACGATTTACGAGTTTCTCACCGGACGGCGAACGATATCGCGAGCGGGCTCAAGCGGACCTAGGATCGTTGGCGATAATAATTTTCACGGTGGCGCGAGCACTCGCATAGTAACAATAACGGTGCAACGGAACGTGCATGGCACTGTTACCGGAGCGATTCATGGTTATTGATTACTATATATATACGGTCGCAGGAAGACGAGAGAGGCTGTGGTATAGCGTTCACAGCCCCCGAGGGCTTGTACCACGACATGGTGTACACACAGGCACGCACAAGCGAAGATATTATGTGTGTGCATACATATAAATATACACGTACACACGTATCCACGGCAAATGTATATATCTCTACGTAGTTGCGTACACTCGACGCTAAGATATTCGCCGGGCCCTAAGGCGACCCTCAGAAACAACAATGTCAACTTGCCCGGCGTGGCCCGCAATCGTTTGAATAGTATAATGTAGTTTTCGTGTTACAACTCACTCTCTCCTTCGTATACAAGCCTCGTCTAGCGCCTACGAAACATCAGCCTTTTCTTTTCGTGACCCGTTCGAAATGTCTAACATCGGGATCGTTGCGATACTTTCGTGGGTGAATGAAATATTTACGAACGACAAGACGAGAAGGAAACCCGGGGGTCTCGAGACCGCACGCGAGATCGGCGGGTATTTATGAATTTAATTTTAACGGATCAAGAGCGGTAATAAAGCGCGGGCAGGAATTAACCGCCGGATTATTTCGGTAATTTACAGCCTCGGGGATCGCGCGTCTGGCATTCTCTTATTTGCATCGTCATACCCATCGTGGTACGGTTTCGCGTGGTAATCTTCCGCGATTCTTCTGAGGAAAGAAGAAAGTTTCCCCTCGAAAAGTTTCCTTAAAATGTCTTTTTCTTACGTGCATCTTAATTAGCGAGCTCTCGCATCTCGATTGCTGTCGTTTCGTGTTTCTCAAAGGGATCCAATGCCCGTCGACGGGTAACAGCGAACTCGAATTTCATAAATTTCGCACCCTAATCCTCATTAATCTCGATGTTGCACTATTTGCCTACGAGAAGATCCGCCGCAAGACGCGGGGCGCCGCGGGGGCGCTGAACCGCTGGAAACGAGAATATTGTTGTTTCTACCCTTGCATATTACAGCCGAATAATAATTAAGTATATATCCCGAGTTAGTTCTGTCCTCCGGGTATAAGTCCTTTGGCGGGAGATACCTTCCGCTGAATTTCAATTGTCGACCAATGTTAACGACATCTCCATATCCTTCGCGATCTCTCGAAGAATATTATAATCAAAACAGATTGTTATAATTGCAAAAATTGTTGTAATTAAATTCTATGCGTATATACATATATGTACTTTTAGTTAACGAAATGTACTGCTCCAATTACGCTTATATTAACGTGCACACGGTTATTCAATTTCCATGCTTTCCACGAAATAAGCACATCCTATCGCTCGAAATTTACAGAATGCCAGGTTGCCGATAATAATTAAAACTTTCTCGCGCACTCGGCACAGTTTGACTTGGCCTCGGCGAAGCAACAGCACAGCCAATAGTTATCCCATGCGGATTACGGTCCTTGGCTAAGGGCTACAAGGGTTTCCCTCCTCCTACGGGGATTTAAGACGGACTTAGCCCTTGTTCCGGTCGCTGACCACTTTGCCTCCCATTAACCATTAACGGATCTAACGAAAATAGGATTAGATCGCAGCAGCTAGGTCTTCGAGTTCGGTACGCACTAAAACTACCGGCGCACGTAGATGGGCGTCGGGTTTCTTGTCCACAGCTTCATTGGCAGATTATCGAAGATTCTTGTCTCATCTTATCGGGGATGCAAAGTCGTCTCTCCTCTGCCGATTATTTTCGCACGAACAGCACTGTGAGTGAATCGGTTTTGCGATTTATCTCGTCTTTCTCGAAAATTACTCAGACAAAAATTCGTAAAATGTGTCAACAAATGTATCTTTACTTTTCATTCATGAATTTACTATATAATTTTGTTCGAACTACATTAAAACAAAAACAAAATCATAACCAAAGAATTCTTAATTATTATAGTTATAAAATTTCGAAAAAAATAAAAAGAATCTGGTATTTTTATTCCTCGACATTCGAGATGTTCACCTTGTGAAATGATAATAATATCACATTACTCTATCAAGTTTAATATATAAATTTAGTCATTAAAACTCCATTATAGTATCCTATAAAATAAAAAAAAACCATTGATATTGCAATTAAAAACCGCCAGAATGATTTCCATTAAATCTTACGTCGACCGATCATGTAACCGATATCTCGTCGTACGGCATATCTCAACGCTAAAGTTCTCTTCACCCAGAGAGATATGCCGAAGAGCGTTTTCGCGTTTCGAGATAATCCTATTCTCGCCCTCTCCCTCGGGGATAGATCCTACGGGATATCCAAGGGAATTATTGCGCATTCGAGTTACATGCGAACAAGAACTTGAAACTTTATCAATCCAAGAGTTGAATTGATATTAGACTGATAACAATAATGAACATTTAATTATGTGAAACAAGCTAGTCTTTTGAACATTTTGACATAAAAACTTCGATGATTTATTTTAAAGGATTAGACCAAATTAAAAATAGTGTAACTACATCAAAGGATTCTTTCAGAAAAAGTCAACGCTCTTGACGCTTTTCCGACATTTTTTTTGCATTTATAAGACAGGCATTAATTTCAAGCTAAATCAGCAAAGCCGGCAGAAGATCCATGAAAAAAAAAATGCACGAATGGCAACTAAACCATTGACCGTTTTCTTTCTCTCCTTCTTGCGTCGAGAAATTGATGACACGTATAGCTGGATCTTTATCATTATTACGACTGTCTGACTGTCTGCACGTGCATGCCGCTACGACGTACCATGTACAGCGCAAAGACATTAATGGCTTGCGACCGTAAAACGACGGTATGGCCAGGATTCTTTCCACAATTTATCGAATAATAATATAATCCTTTAACGATCCATAGTGAGAGAAAGAGACAGAGACAGGATACATATTCTTTAACGAGGGCGCGCATCTTTCGCTTCCTAACCCACCGCTTAATTACCGTGCGCGAGTATACAATTTAATCAGATCGGCGATTTCGTCGTTACGATAACGACACGCCGATTTATAAAGAGGTTTGCTGCCCTTATTTCTTTCTTCGCGATGGTCCCCACATTTTCGAAAGTCCCCACAAGTCTCGAAAGTCACTCAACTAGCGATAAACTCCTTCTTATCCCATACGATACATTTTATCCAATAGACAACCTGGGAACGTCTTTTCTAAAGATATCTTTAGGACGTCTCTTGAAAGTCTGTGTTGTAAGGGATTGTTCTGGTTTATTGATTTGACGCATGATCGTCTGACAGTTTACACAGCAGCGTATCGCGTGCGAAACAGCACGAGTTGTAAAAATCGGAACCTATCTCTTCTCCACCCCATACAAGAGACAGCTGTCGTTCCCTCTTTCCCTTTCTCCCCTGATCAGCTCCCGCGTGTCATTCGAGGCCGTAATTAACAATCGTTCTAATGAATTCGCTCTGGCTATCTTCATCTTTGCACAATACACTCAAGTTACAAACACGATGGGGACGACGTGACGCGTGCTTTGAGGCGCGCCTATAATCGAGTGTCCGCTTATTACGACCAGATAATAATTCCCGGTATAAAATTATCATTAAGATTGTCATTGTACCGGATGACTGTCCGCTCGTTATCTCGACAGGTTGCACAGGATACGAGAGAAAAACAAATGTTGGAAGAACTCCTCGCGTTTCAAATGCGTTTTTCAAATGCGAATGCGTCCATAAAAAGTCCATGATAAGTGCGGTGCTGCTCACCACGTGGCATTAAAAATGTTTCCTGCGCGCGCAATTCAGGTGTAATTTAAAATTATACTGTCCCGTGCGAATTATTAATTTCATTGATGTCGCATTCGCTAATTACATCAGTGGCATTTAACTTTAAGCCGCGTCTCTTCGTTCGTTTATTTCTACCGCAAATATCGCAATTTAAAAAAAGAGATAGAAAACCTAAGATTAATGCCATGGAAATGCCATGTGCAATTAATCATTATTATTTTTTAATATTATAGTACAAAACATGTATTTCTTTCTCTCTTTTCGAGTTTCTCGAAAGTAAAAATTGCCAAGGAAATATTAAAAATAAAAATAAAAAGGGGCACGCATATATTACAGATTTTATTTCACATCGCGTGTTGAAAGTGTGTCGAAGCGACTCAACGACTCTCGGTACCAGCACTTTTTCCATCTCGTTCCACGTCTTACTTTTCTGCGAACGATCGTAAATAACTGCCCAATGTATTAAGACATCACCAAGTAACTCAAGCGCCTAAGCGTTGATACCATCTTTATGAATGTAAAAGTGTCGGAAGTTGTATATTTTTTTAGATACCCTAGCACACACTATACGTACGACGAGCCGATTCGAATAAGCGGCACTCGACTTCGTTGAAGAGATAAAACTGATGTAGTTCTTAATGCGAAGCGCAACCGCTCAATTAGTAAATTAATAATTAAATATAGATGAACGTAACGATAGAGAGAGATTATATTATGAGAGAAAAGGAAGAAGGAACAAGTTAATGCACGCGAGTTACATCTCTCTCCGTTGTGCTCGTCGCACTTAAGTCCGCACCTCCTCGTCTAATCCCTCGCTGATGTCACGCAAGAAAATTAGCGTCGTAGGTGCGGATTATCGCGCGCATTATCCGCGATTATACGCATTAACTGACGAGGGAGGGCGTCGTTTCGAAATCCAATTATCGCGTCACAGCGTGGAGAAAAAAGGCGTTCAACGACATTTTCACGAAGCGATAGTCTTAAAACGTTTAGCCCGAAAGCTCGTTCTTTCCTTCTTCCTTTCTCTCTCTCTCTCTCTTTCTCTTCTTCTCGCGCATCCGGTTCTCTTATATTGTACTTTTATCGGAACTCGGCGGCAGTAAAACGTATCCTCGCGCATATCCTGGCCGTTTCGTTCTCTCTAAGCGCGACTCCGCGCGATTCCGTCGCTCCGCGAATCGAAACACTTTGTCGCTTCGTCGAGTTGCAACAAAATATTCGTTCCTCGTGGCAATAAACGACGTCGTTAACGACACACACAGTGTTTCCCTTTCTCCTCATACTTCTCTCACGCGCGGCCGTTACTACTGCCCTTTTATTGCCGGTAAATTACACGCTTTATTCGCTCGCGCAACGACCCGAAAGCAAACTATATAATTGAACGGTAGTTAAAACTGCGGTAGGTCAAGTTCCTCTTTTTTATCCTGGTCTCGCTTCTTCCTCGTCATTGCTGTCGTCGCCGCGCCTCCGTCGCGTTTTATTTTCAGCGTCGCGCCACATCGATACCGCGTTGGCGACGTCGCGACATTTCCTTCGTAATTAATCTCTATCTTTTTTTTCCTCGCAGGCATTGATCTTATCCGCGCGAGCTCGATGCGGAAGCGATTTTAATTTAATTCCGCGGAAAACACGGCGAATTAATTTACGTCGCCGTGCGACGATCTCGTGCGACGTCTGATCATATACGGAAATACGTACAAAAATTGCGATAATGCGCGATGCGTGCGTGTAAGCGACGCCGGAATTGCGCCACCCAGAGCGTAATTAATTTCGATCGTTATCGCGTGGAATTGAGATGATTCTGAGAAGAAACAGACGAGGGAAAAGCGTGCTGTGCTCTTTTTCTTTCTTCTCCTTCTCCTTTTCTTCTCCCGATGACACTTAAATACTGAAGGCAATAAAATTCACTATACGATGAAACAAAGTCGCGAACCAGCAAGCAGGTAACGAAAGATTCTCTACCTCGCTGCATTTGTTTTCTCGCCCTCCTCACTACAACGCGCCGTAAATTTTCAGTTTATAATCGTCGTCGATGCGAAATTACCAGGGACAAAGATTTCTCTTCGCAGAGACTCCTCTCGATCGTTCCTTTGTACACAAACGGCCATTCGTGTTACTTAATTCCGAGGCGCTCACGATGTATGCAAGTACAAGGTGGCAATACGACAAGTACTGGGATCTATGTCTCTTCGCGATCGTTAAATCCAGAATTTAAGTGACATCACTGTTGAGTGAAAACGTCTCGCAGTTTATTGTTTCTACCTCGCGCCTTTATTCCACGCAGCGTGAGATCTTTTCCGATCGGAAATCGAGAAAAACACCTAGTAATTCAACTGTGCATTCTGTATCTCTTAACTACAATTCGTTATCGTTCTAATGTCGTTGAGCAATATTTTTTTATTATATGCAATGACAAAAAGACACAGATGACACAGTGAATCATTACAGCCTTGTTGTTTGCTAATGTTACATTTAAAACAATTACTAAATCTTGATACATATTTCATTGAATAGTACTGTAAACATTTACTTACAGTAAATAAATGTTTACTTAATAAAAAATTATTAAATCAAATTAATGATTTTTATACAAAAAAAATCTTATTTTTTTCAAACAAATATCTCTTTGCTCCTATTAAAAAAAATTATTTCTTTGGATCTGTCTCTCTCTCTCTCTCTCTCTCTCTCTCTCTCTCTCTCTCTCTCTCAATGAAAATTTCTTCGAAAATACAATATCTTACTTTCAAAGAAATTTTCATTGATTGAAAGGATTAATTTTTTTAAATACGAGCAAAGAGGCATTTCTTTGAAATTAAGATTTTTTTTTCAGTGTATCATTAAATATATATTTACATTAGTAAATATATATATTTAGAATTATGCAAACAAATATTTTTTTTAAATTTAATTTTTTTTCAGTCTAAACAAAGATGAAATAATCACTATGTTACACTGTGTTTTTTGCTGGAAAGTATCAAATATAATAATACACTATCTTTAAGAATTACAGAATACAAGCACTGGAGGGTGAGGACACTAATTGGCTTGCTAAAATCGAATACTAGAGACACAATTTTCTCGGTGAATCGCATTATCACCTAGAATCTTACAAAGAAGTTTCTAGACGACCGCCTATTCTATTCACTCAGGAAGGAGTTGGATTTATCTATTTTTATTTATTTATTTATGTCATTAAAACGAAATTATTTCCCCGCTCGACAAACATAGATATCCATGGCGAAACGAACACGGTGAAGTCAATGCGAAACTTATTTGCACGCCGGCAAGAAGAAGCAGCGCGGTCGGTCCGAGGGCGAAGAGGGCCCGTGACTCGTTTTATTGTTAAATAAATAATCAACTAGTTGTTCCCCGTGTTAGGCATAATTTATTAGCCTCCCTAGCACCATCGGAGCCCCTTCTCCCTGAAATTCTTTCCTCTCCGCTTCTCTCCGTTTCTTCGCTACCGCCTCCTTCTCCTCCAACGCCTTCCGCATCTCCCGTGCTCGTTTGGAGCTCGTTCGGAGCACAACTCTCGTACGCGTTACAGACCGCAGACCGTTTATTCTTCCCTTTCGCCTTTTCTATCTTTTTTCGATTCTTTTTACGTTAGTGGCTTATGCGAGGAATACGAGCTCGGTATCTTCCTCCTGCGATTTCTTTAATTGACAATCCAAGGGTGTTCTCCAGCTCGGTTACCCAAGTGGGAACGTATGTCTACGGCGTGCATCGACCGACGACATCGTATTGTCTTTGCGATTTTTATTATTCTTTCTCTCATACGGGATATCTTTCGTATACACCTTTCATGTGCATACGCGTCCCACGAGTACTGCATGAGCATGCGTATGCTGTTCCCTGTGTCTTTACGTTTCCTTGCGATTTACGAGGTAACAACGAGGTCCACCCTGACCTGAGCGCCAAGAAGTCTCATTAGAGAGGCGCCTTTCTTGTGAATATTCTGGACAATTATACTTGAACCCGCCAGGAAACAAGACACCAACAGAAGTTACCAGGAAACATTTGATTTTCAAAACGCTACTTTACTTCGCGTGAGACCGTAATACAGAAAAAATAATAAAATATGATAATAAAATATAATAAATTAATGACAAAATTAATAATTTCACAAAATCATGGAGTGAGGCATAACTAATAAGAAATACAAAAAAGACCATGAAATAATGGATGTTCGAAACATTCTTCAACAATTTGTAGTCGATATTAAGGCCGGGCTTCTGAGTTATAAACGCAGATGTAGAGGCCCGTGTCGCGCGCCCCAGGAGGATATCCAAAAAGCATACACGGTCGGTCGCAACAAGAAACGGTATCTTCACCGTCAGTTCTGTTACAACGCGGGCAAGTAGAAGTTAAGCGCATGCAGAACAAAGATATAAGCCGAGAGTTACGATTCCCACCGGTCGGTTTTTACAATATCCTTCTTCGTTGGACGATCATTCCATTCGCTCCATCTATCCTCTTCTTGCAAACGCACCTTCAGCATTCGCGATTCTCCGACAGGGACCCAGCTCGGTTTCGCTCCGAAGGTAATTAAATATCTGTGGTCCGGACACGCCAGCTCAATGCGCTACCTTAACGATTGTCTCTGGGTCAGAGGTCAGACCCAACGTAGACGTACAAACACTGCGCAAGCACACTTATGGCCTTCTCTCTTAAATAGGATATATATATAATATATATGCATGTACAACGCGAGGGAGAGAGAGAGAGAGAGAGAGAGAGAGAGAAATAGAAAGAGAAAGAATGAACAAGCATCATCACCATCGTAGCAGCTATACGAAGCGGCACGAAGAATAGCATGGGAATTATTATGCTTATTAAGGTGGAAAGTAATAAATTATAGGCGGCTAATAATGGGAACCGCGAGAGGCGTAATTGATGTATGCAGAGGAAGTTGTTCTGGTCTGGCACCGTGCGCTCTTCTCGGATATGCGTGTAAACATACACCTATGTTACACGTAATATTGTACATACATCGTGTGGAAAATATTTAATGGCGTAGAGAGGTTCCGCTCTTGCCTCTCTCTCTCTTTTCTCTCTCATCCTTTTGGGAATATCTCCTATGGCATCATGGCGTTTAAAATTTGAAAACTAAACTGTTTACTGTGCGCGCGTTACGGCGTGCGCCTCTTTTGTTCCTGCATCTTCTACCTGCGGGAAGATCAGCGGGTTTCTTTTGCTCTCTCTTCACAGGGTAATAAAAGTGCCAGCTATTTATTGCTAAGCGCCACCATATAACGATTCCCTGAGATGCGTCGCGGCCGTTCGAGGGAAGGCTGGTTCGGAGGTCAATAAACCGATTCCACTCTTAATTAAATCTAGAGAAGACAATACCTTGCCCCCTTTCCTCCTGACGCTAATTAAAGCAAACAGTCGACGGCAATAAAAATTGCCGAGACGCGAAATGAAAAGATGCTGTAAAAGCGGTGATTTCTAGGTTTATCGAGCTACGTAACCATTCAGCGTAACAACCAATCGCATGAAAAAAAAAAAACTTAAATTTAATTAATTAATTTTGTAACATAGAAAAGCAATAGCGCGAAAGTACTCAATCGCTTATTGATTCGTGTATAAGATAAGGTAAATGGAGAATGAGAAGGTGGAAAATAAAGAGAGTACGGAAGAGGGGAGAAAAAAAACAAGCGTACCGCTGATACACATGTGCGTACATAGTTTGCACGATAATGGCTGCTCGCTGGGCGATATAGAGATAGCTTCGGTTAAGCTAACCTATCTCTCCATGTACGAGAAAGAGAGAAGAGTAGGTGGGTCGCCGGTTGGCAGGGTTAAGCATAAATCAATCAGTCTGCATTCGATCGTGAGCGGGTAGAAGGCAACTAACGCCTCGAACGTCTCGAAAGTTCACGGTAGATGAACGTTCGGGACGTTTGTATCAACATTTCTGTTTGTACTGCGAAATATTTACGTGCCGCGTTTGCCGTTTGCCTGTCGGAGAAATCTTGGTTTCTCACCAATAAAGAGACACAAATGCATCTTATTCAATATATATTTATCATTCGCAATTTCGAAAGTGTAAGGATCTCCCTTTATGTGCGTGCTCACTCGTTTCATACATAACAATCCTGAAGGTCTTAAGTTGTGGTACTACTGCACTACCTTGAAGCGATATCGATAATCGAGAAATTCGTGATTGACGACATTGCTTGCGTGACTGTAATGGCTCTCAATCGCGATGCCGATCAGAGCGGGAAACGATCTCGTCTTGTTTGTATCTCTATGTACCATGATCACAGCGACGTCGGTAATTCGCGTTTCATTCGTAATGCAGACACCTACTCGATGGCTGGTACCGGCGGCCACGTCCCGCCTCTCTGTTGTGCCGCATCATCGCTCGAGGTAATAGGATTTCATGTGAGTGTAGCCTCCCAAGCAGTGGTGGCCGAAAATCGCAGGAGTTTATGTAACGAGATGCAGTCGCCACAGCGTTGCAGTAACCGTTGGAGACGCAAGGAGGGAAACAGAGAAGAGGATGGAGAGAAAAAGAAGAAGCCGGGAGATACAAAGAGAGCGAAGAAACGTCGCTCGTGGCGTCGAGGAAAGTGGCGGAGAATAGAACGGACGAGAGAGAGAGAGAGAGAGAGGGGGGGGGAGGAAAAGACACAAAGGGGCAATGGCAAAGGGGACAGAAGAGTTTCGAAGAGAGAGAAAAGAGAAGAGACAGAGAGCAAAAGAGATGTTGGGGCTCCTACAATTTTAATTAACCCGGTACCGGGCACAGAGAACCGATCGCGATCGAATCGGGTGCACGATCTACAAGGAATCTACATAAGATCCTCCACTCGCAGCTACAACTCAATCCCCTCTTTATATTCCGCGCTCGAGGAGCCTTAACTGGGGGGGCCCCATGGAGGCCCAGAACGCCAGACACCACGATGCACCACACATAATCCTCGTCGTTGGTCCCGCCACGGCTCCTACGCTCCTCTTATCTCGTCGAGGATCGAAGATAGTAGCCTCAGTGCCGCGTTCGCCTGGCCAGGATCTTGGCGGACTCATATTGTCTTTTGTGCGGCATGTAACTTACCGGCGGTAACGAGACAGAGACGATCGCTTCTTTTTCTCACGAAACGCTTCTTCTTAGTTAAGAGATGCGTGCGTGCTTACTCGTTTCATACATAACGAGCAAATATTCGAACGATAAATGAGAATATCGCAAATTTTTGATAAAAAAAAAAGAAAGAGAGATAATAGAATTATTTTTTTTCGTATGAACCTCTTGTCGCAATTATCCTTTTCATTTGTAGGGAAAACAACCATGCGAGATAAACCATGCGAGAAAACGCTCTGTAAAGGGTCCTCTGCGTAGAAGTCGTAGACGATCGTGGAATCTTAAGTCGTAGGAACTGACCAATTCTAATCGAGTATTCTTCTTATGTTTGATTGTGATTGGTTGATTCTGAATTGTATATTGACAGATTGGGAAAATTACAGTAGTAATAAACAATTTTTAAATATGATTCAAAAAGAGGTAAAGAAAAATACTAAATATTATTGATAATTTTTCCTAATCATCGTTCAAAAACTTAGTTGTATGCGATTATTTTCAAGTAATTCTCATTCTGTCGCATCCGCAATGTATTTTGCTTTAAATACTATCTAATCTCGAGCCGAGAGTCCTTCTAATAAAACTGTCGCGATTCTCAGAGGATTTGCGTTTGCACTGGCCGTGTCATCGTCAATCTACATACGTGTTTCATGACGTATTAGCGTATTGCGAAACTCGAGTCGAGTTACGATGCAAGAGGATAAATAAACGTTTCCAGATCTCCGACGTAGCTGCGAGAACCTTCGCTCTTTTTAGGACTGCAACGATGACGGTTCTTGATCTCCCTACGATGCAAACAAGTCGATCGCGTGAGAGGTCCGCCTGACAAAGACGAATAATATCGATAATATTTCGCATCGAAGGCATCCTGGCCCGTCCGGATTGGCTTAAAATCGACGGGCCAGGCGCGATACGCGTGTGCTTGCATGTGTATCTCCGCGTGCGTATAAAGGCGCTCCGATCTCGTGCACCCATACGGCTGAAGATTCGTAACACGATAGTGGTCGTATGTAAAACCATCTGGTGTAAAACGAGCTGCTGGCTCGTTCGAGTATTAAATCGGGCCTCTCTTACTCTCTTTCCGACTACTTCCCTCGTGGTCCCCCTGCTACCCCCGTCGCCTGCTACATAGTCGTAGTCGTAGTCGTCGTCGTCGTCGTCGTCGTCGTCGTCGTCGTCGTCGTCGTCGTCGTTGACTGCCGCTACTCTTTTTTTTTCTTTCTTTTCTCTATATACCGCAGCAGCACCCTTTATCCTCAACCACCACCACCTCCTTCTCTTCTTCCTCCTCCTCCTCCATCCCTTTTCCCGGCCTGTCGATCGACTCGCGCTGCATGGAGATCTTCGCGTCGAACGCGCGCGCAGAATCTGTTAAGCCGACCAGCAACAACCGCTGCGCATTCCGAGCTTAACGTCGCAACGCGCGCCAAATGAACTCGTTAACGTTCACGTGTTCGATGCCCGCGAGTTGGCTTCTCGGCCGCTTCTCGACCAAGCGTGTCTCTTCCTATTAAAATCCACGCGTTTATTGGGCCGACCAAGGAGTCGCGGAATGGGAAAGAGATCTCTCGATTGCGATATCAATCGCTCGTTGCGTGATGAATGAATCATAGACTATCGATATGAAAACCAATGTATGAAAAACAATTAAAAGATCTGTATCAAATTGATATTGATATCGCTCTATTCTTTATCGATGAACTCTCTAAATTAGTGCACACGATGATGTAATGAGTTGAAACGTAACATATTATTTCTTTAACTTGAACTTATTATTCCTTGTTCACTAGTTCAAAGAGTTTTTTGATCAAGAACATTGGCGGATTCAGAAATTTGTCAAAGAGAGCGTCATTGACGTTTCACAAGCGAAATTTTTTAAAATCAAATATGAAATGATAGAATATTGAGATTATTATTGACATTAGACTATGAAAAAGTATTATTTCAATATATTAGGTGTTGGAATTAATTCGTAGCGTTTTTAATGAAAGAATGTTATTTATTTCACATGAGCATTAAAAAATACATTAATGAAAGTACTTCCCATCACTTGTAAAACGCTACGAATTAATTCCAACACCTAATATAATTCATAAACGTTTTATTATTTAAAATTATAATAATATAAAAAAAAATAATGTAATAAAATTTATGTATATTTTTATACCCATAGGAATTTCTTAAATTAAAAAATTTGTTTAAAATCGAAATTGTGATTAAATATTTCAGAAATATCAAAAATATATATAACGCTTTGTATAAATATTTTTTAATAAAAACGAAACTTCAAGAGGAGGACTTTCTCTCTCCCTGTGAATCCGCAAGTGATAAAGAACCCTTATATGTACTGAAAAAGAAATTAAAAAATTTTTAGTGTAACATTTTTCCGCTCGTTAGTACTTGTTTCCGTTCGCGTTTAACGGAAACCCACGGTTTCGGCAATATCGTTAGCGGGATGTCGTTGAGAGCATCGAAAGGAAAGCACGAATTATGCAAGTGGATCCGTGCTCGTGCACTTCGTAGCACGTAGGAGGGCACGATCGTCGAGAACTGTTCCTTAAGTCGTTGTGTCGCGAGGGTGGCAGTGAACAGTAAGAGTGGAGACAAGGGGTGAGGAAGCACGACGAACGGAGCATCGTCGATTTCTTTTTATCGGATCTCTCCGCCTCGAGAATCTAACCTACGAGTCGGCCGAGTACATGCAACCGCGAGGAACTGCCTTAAGCCTTACCACAGCCGCTAAGATCGCGATGCCCGGCATTCCTAACGTTAGGGCCGCAGCAAAACGCATTAGTTAACGGCTGAAAATGACACTTTGTATCGGCTAATGGGTAATTAAAGTCCCGGGGTTACGTTTCGCTCGGAATTTATTAAACGTGCCGCTGAAACGCGCGATTCCGACCCGGTACTCGACGCGGCTGGATATCGGATCGACGCGTTTATGGGGATCCACCACTTAAAATCTGCGAAAACGCAGATAAGGAACGTTCGTACGTCGAAAGTTCGCTCGTCTCGCTGAAGATTGCGATACGTTTTTGTCGGTCAGTTCTTTCCGAACCGAATCGCCGATTGTGCGCGTTGAGACTATATTTGGCACTAAATGTGATAGTTTGATTTCATATCCCTGAACTGGTGTTGCTTAACACTAGAAGTATCAACATTTTTTATTTACTAACAGGACCAGCCAATTAAATTATAATGAAAATAAGGAAAGTGATAAAAAATCAAATATTTTAACAGTATAAAGAATGTAATTATTGGAAAATTATTGTAAAAAAATTTCAGAATCCTATCTTTTACATAAAAAATATAATCAATTTAAAAAATAAAAATAGTCAATAATAATCGCTTGGTACTTCTAATGCTATATAATGAGAGTAATTTTACAAAAGTATCTAAAGCAATCTAAGTACGATTTTAATATACTATTTAATATACTATATATTTAATATACTAGACGATGTTTATATCCCAAATTAAAAAATGATAGAAAATCGGCACGAAGAATACGAGACTTCAATAATAATTCAATAATAATCGATAGTGATATGTTAAAACAGAAGTGGATATAGCCGATCGACGACAGTTTGTGAGCGAAATTGGACAATTGTTTTAAAAATAAGATTTCATATTTTGTGTTTTTTTTCTTTTTTTTTTTTTTAATACATATTCACCAATATTACATCGAAGAACTGCGATCGCTCGGCTGAAATCAACTTGACGTGTACATTTTACGTAGCACTTTTTATTCATACATTCCTTTCTCCAAATTTACGGGACGTTCCTGAAATCCCTTACAGTTATACACATATCGCAATTAATAATAATACCTTCGATAATACAACTATCACATACTAGCAGTAATAACTAACGACTATAATTGGCAATTCATTTACTTATGTATGTATACATACATTCCGTACGGCATAGATTCGAGTAATATTGCAGTAACATTATAATTAATATTCCAACACTGCTAACGTTCTAGCAATGTTGCTGCAAACTTCTATGTTATATGAATATGATAGCATATTAATATAGGAATACACGCGTACATTATATATTGTGCCACTTACGCGTTATCGTCATTTCCTTTGTAACACAAATCTCTGCCAATTGTCATTGCAAAATCAAATCACAACGAGATTCAATCGATATCGTATAAACGGCTTGATGATTTATATCGAAATGTTTGTTACGTTGTTAAGTTAAGTTTGCTTCAATCGCAAAACAACCTCGACATCGTGAGAAACGATTCTGTGCGCCGACCTCTTTCCTCCTTTTTTCTTCTCATCTGGCGTTCCGAGATCTCGCGACGAACATATTTAATAATAACGCCGACCGATTTATCACGCGCGTTAATGAGAAAGAAGTCGTATGCTGCACGTCATCTCGCGCCATGCCAACTCGTTCTTAATGGGTCTTGCCTACATTCATCGTAACCAATCTACGGTACAAACTCTATCTACGGCAACGGCGACACTTAAATTTAATCTTAACACGCCGAAGACGACGTTTTTGCGAGCAATATCTCATTGGGGAGTTTCAAGCAGCTTCTTGCGCAAAATATTTACGTGAATCATTCTCGAGATGCAGCTCGAAGGTGAGCTCAGTGTATCGATTTAATAAAAATTTTTCAGTAATAATGCGTTACGAATATCCTGCGATTCATCGTATGGATATTAAAACACTTTGCGCAAAGAAAAGCATCAATAAATAGTATCAAGATATTCGTTAAAAGTTAATGTTAAGATAAAAAGCGAGATTCATGTATATTATTTGTGCACGTTACATCGTGCCTTTACGCTACAGGTCTTCACTTTCGGATGTCCAGCTCTCCCCGACTATTATCATTCTCATTTCACGTATCCATGGTCTTAACGCGGTACAAGCGAGTCAAGCGCAAAGGTTGAAGCGTGAGAGGGAGGCGACGGTAGATGAGACTGGATAAAGAGCGGGAGAGAGAGAGAGAGAGAGAGAGAGAGAGGAGCACGAGGGGAGGAGTAGCGGAGTCTCGTCGACGGAACAGGGACTAATGCCTCTTAATGTGGTTCTGGGAGAGCTGGAAGATAATGAAATTGTGGAGAGCGCCCTCAAGTGTCTTAAGAAAGCCCTGCCACTGACCTTTCTCGTAGTTGATTTGCCTCTCCTGCTGCCTCGCGTTGTCAGCCGCGACCTTGAGCAGGCCCTGGATATTCCTCAGCAGGGTCTCCGTACTCGAGACCGAGGGGTCCTGGGCGCTCTGAGACACGGCGACCGCCGCCGAGGCTATCTGCGAGTAGTTCAGGGCTTGAGGAGGACTTTCCGACCCCGGTGCTGGCAATGGCAGGTTTTCCGGCACGTCCGACAAATCTGGAAGCAAAACTATCACGTTATTACCTTCTGAATATCCTCGAGACGACAAAACGGGCAGGAAAGAAAGTATTTCTCTCTGATAATAAATAAACGCCGGAGTCTAGTCTAAGTAATGTACGGAGCTCATTTCGCGTGGAGATTTCTCCTCGGCGAGAACGCCACGTCGGGAGCAAAACGTCAATGATAAATTCGATCCAACGAACGTCGGACAACGTTCGAAGTACGAGGGGCAAGCCCCATACTAAGACTTATACAGCGTGCGTGTCTCAAAGTCGTAATCTCGCGACGACTACTTGTTACCCTTCGCCACTTTTTGATTTAATGTCAACGTGGGCGAATTAAATTCAGAGATTAAACGCTACACAACGTTCCTCAGACGATTAGTCGCGTCCTGACCAACTGGCTGTTTATCATCTCGCTGCGAAATACCGGGAAGAAATGAAGTATCATTATTGATGACTAGCAATATAATTTATATGATGCTAATACGATTGTTTATGTGAAATTAGAATTCTTAGTTAATATTCTTCGTTAATATAATATAATATGTATCTTTCAAAAAAAAATCATACAAAAAATTGTCGATTAAATCAATTCCAAACTTGAAACATTGAATCATCAATATTATATTATACAACCAGAAAGGCAAATCAAACTGGACCACCCTGGGCTAATCGTTCGAGACACTTCTTGGAAACACGTTCTACTCGAAACGCATTGACACATGTCCGATATTCTGTCGCATTATGGAAGGGTCCGTGGTCATCGTTCTTTAAAATCAGCAAAAGAGATCCAGCGGGATCGTCGGAATAAAGGATGCCTTATGGTTATTGCCGCAGGGTTCCGAAGAGTGGCGGTGAGACAAGATGTCTGCGTGGGTTCCAGGCTTAAGTGATCGCTCGTGGTACCGGCCCACACCGTGGGTTTTAGCAGCCCGGCTGCTTTACGGCCAACGATATGTAGTTTATTGTATCGTCTTTTAATTATCTGCGCGCACCTACAACGCCACTCGGCAATCGGTTACTTATTGCCATTGGCCGATTTAACGCTCAGCGTACCTTTGGTGCCGGCATCTTTTGATAGGAAAACGCGTCGCCTCTCCTTTCCTTTCGATCTCTCGTTCTCCTAAAATCGCACACGATCCTTTCTCTTTTTTCTTTTCAGCATTATTCCGTGCGACTATATCTTCCTACCCATTACAATTATCAGGACAAGAGTCGCCATCCTCTCGGAATCTTTTCACCGCGAAAGCGCATGAGTTCGACCTTTGCCTTTAGAATCTCTTGACAAGAACATGAGAAGAATGTTCACAATCAGAAAGACGGTAAGAAAATTATGCAATACAATGCACTTAAAGCCAATGTAGAGTAAAGCGGAGTAATTTGGATAGGTTAACATAAATAAATAAATTTTCAAATTGAATAAAAGATTGAGGTCGCATGTTCAATTAAACATACAAAAAACATATATTATTGCATCAATATAGCTTGTTTGAGACTTTAAAAAAGAAACATTATCTTCCAATAAAGCAAATAAGTAGACTGAAATTTTTGCTGAAACTGAAAACAAACACTCACTACATGTCAGTATCGATTGAAACCATATAGCTTTTCTTCATAAATATTAATTTTAATATGTATAATTATTGTTTATATAATTAAATTATGATGTTTATGAAGAAGAAGTACTTGTACAAGGAGAGAGAATTTTTTCTTACAGTTTACCCTGAAAATATGATAGTCATGAGACAACATTGTATTTCCAAAAATTTTAATGTAAATCTCTCTTATTCATTAATAAAACTACAATAAAGTATAAAATAAATTTGATTAATTTTACCGAAGTGCATAGTAAAAATCTTTAAAATACTGTATTGTACCACAACTACCATATTTTCGGGGTTTATTTTTTTTTAAGTATTAACTTTAAAACAAAATTGTCTCGGTGTATTTTTCAGTCAAAATTACACAACCGAAATTTCGGTTTTCGATTTCGGCCGAAATTTAATTATTGTTTCAAAAAATTATGATATTTATAAAGGAAAAGTATATAATACAAGTATATGGTCATGTTTATACATATGGCTTTTATAGAATTCCTATTTTTTAATTTTGGTTTCGGTTGAAATTGATATGTAACTGAGTGTTTCGGTTCAGTTTCGGCAAAAGTTGCGATCGGACTGCAAATAAATATGATAATCGAATAGAAAATGACTGAGAAAAATTCAGTGAGAATTGTCAGATACAAAATTGACGACGAATCCGCGGTGAATCCGATTCCAAGAACAAGAGCGAGAGATAGTGGCACGTCTCATTAAATCAGAACTGCATTCCACAAGCGTGTACACTCCCACGGGCGTTCGACGTGGTTCTACTTCGATCACCCGCGAGCATCGTAGGTAGAAATGTACCCATGTATTGCGTACGACACGCTGCGAGACACGGATTTGATTCCCTTCCCTCTTCTCATCGTACACGGCCCGCGCCCGGAATTTATACGTCTAACTCGCGTATTTCGTGGAATTTACAGGCCCACTAATTCGGGAGTACACGCGGGATCCCCTAATTTTGCGAGCACGCGGCAGTCCTCAACATTTTCCAGCCAGCCTCTGGCAGCGCGAAGGACGAATGACGAATAATCTTACGATTTCCATGAATTCTTACCAGTATCGTCGCCCCCATCGAGACTACAAAATGTCTCGATTCGTCCGTAAATCACTCGTGACCGCGCAAGGCACGCTTTCTTCTAACGACTCGACCTCGCATTAAATTGCGATCCGAAAGAAACGAAATTAATTGAGACAACGCGAGATGATCAAATCTTATCTTTTTTTTTTTTTTTTTTTCGTTGGAAACGCATTCGTGATGCGGAATCGATCCCTCGTAGTTACGCGACTTTATGAGCGAACCTCGAGCCATTAATTGGGCTGGCCAATTAACATGCCGGCGTGACAATGGTCGAGTAGATTAGAAATCAAAATGATTATGACGCTTCGGTGAATTTGGAGCGCCGGAACAAGGCAAGGAAGGATAGCGGTGTAAAGCTCAGACGAAGATTCGATCTCTCGATCCATCTTTCATTAGAAAAATGAAACTAAATACTGAAGATACAAGTCTAATGATCGCTTTGTCCCGACAGTGACGCTTCTCACGTAGATGCCACGCGTTTTGGAGATATTAGTCAATAAGAGAATAAGACTATCCAATGTCACAAAGCACACGGGTGTCACAAAGCTCAATGAGTGCTCAAAAAATCAATTGAAAAAAGCAATAATTAATATTTTTATGATTAAAATTCTTTTTTCGCTAAACTCGAAGCAATTAAAAACGTTTGGATTCTACATGCGACTTGGCAACCGCTGCGGTGCGTTTCTCAGAGCGCGATGGAAGATGAATCCCGAAGCGTCCCTCGCGCTCTCTCGGTAGAGATGATGGATGAGAGGCCCTGACCCGCCAGTCGTCTAGAAGAACTCGTCTTTAAACGCGGCGTGTCCGGCAAAATCGATATAATTATTTCACGAGCACGAATCCTTTCTCTTCATCTCTCTCTCTCTCTCTTTCTCTCTCTCTCTCCCCCCTCTCTTTTTCTCTCTTTCGCGCCTTCAAATCGAAATCGTCCTTTTGACATTCGTCAAAAGCGAAAGAAACGCATTTTATCGCTCGGTTTTAATTGATTGCCAGTGGAACGATCTCTTTCAAGCCGATCGCTTTATCAGAGTTATGAATGGCAGACAACACAGATCCTGTCGCTTGCGGTTCAATTGCCTCGCACATCTGAAAAACATACCTTCATCCTTTTCATTGTCATCCTCGAGGTCCTCCGACAGATTATCGTCCTCTTCCTCGTCATCTTGAGAACGGTGCGACGCACCTGCCTCACTTCCGGACTGTTCGCCCACGCTTCCACTTCCCGCCGTTTTTGAAAGATTTAGAACCGGGCTGTGACCGTTGGAGGAGCCTGGAAAACACACAGACATTGCGACAAAATCAATTAAAGATACAATTCGTATACCTATCAAGTATGTAAAATATATATATATATCCAATATGTGCATGGTGTATATCAGAATCGAATTGACATCACAATGTATCCACTCGGTACGATAACGCTGGAAAGCGGCGTCAATCTTTCCCAGAGAACGTTCGGTTACGAGAAGAACGAGAAGCGCGTCCATCGACCAAACTGACAAGTTGATGGATTTTATTTACCGCCGCGCATCCCCCCGTTTAGACGAGAACAAGCGGACTATCCACTCCCCGAATCTCCCCCGATCGTCCACCTACCCCCAATGCGACCACCTCTTTCTCTCTTTCCGCATCCCTTTTTCCTTGCTTCGGCCGTCTAAGCGCGCTCGCGCGCGTATTTGATATCCTAGTATTTTAATCCTGACATAGATAGATACTGTTTGGGCAACGGTCGTCGGCGCTGACGCATTGCTTCGGGCCACTCGTGATCTCACGAGTACTCGGAACGGATACTCGTATGTATAGTGAGACCAGCGCGTCTCGGTCGTTCACACACGTACGCGTTCAGAGCACCATGTACCTCGTTGGCCACTGAAAGAGAAGGGTCGCGGTTTTCTCGGGTCTTCCCCGACGCGATCTAATGAATCGTACATCTTTTACGTTAAATTGACTTCTATACGTCGGCCGCCGTTGAAGGCTGCGAGTCTCAGTCGAAATCCATGGCGATCGAGAGTCTCTCTTGCGTGAAATGTGACTTTGATCTTTGATCTCATAAATCTAATTGCACCGGTATGTGCAGATGCGATTAATTTTTGCGTTTACATTATTTGACAGGTCGAAAAATGCGAAACGTAGATAGAAATCGAAATGTGTTCCGGGACGAAGGTGGGCCCGTCGCGTAAAGAGTTCCATCAGACGGATTATAATATTATAGAGAATCAGAAGGAGATGTAGGGCTCCGCGACCAAGCCGTAACCCGATATCGGATTTAATCTCCGAGATCCTGAAAATGCCCGTCGTTCGATTGCTTTGTGGACACACACGCGGGTCAGAAGGGACGAACGAAAAGGTAGAAATATAGAAAACAACAAATACGCTTTCTCGAGCGCGCCGTGTCGCGGTCAAAAATCTTTCTGCGCCACTTGACTTCGAGTCCGCATCGATCGACCATGTTCCATGGAGGAACTCTGACGATTAAGAATCTCGCGTTACATACTTAATCCATGACAGGCACTACAACAGGCAGATAGGAATACGAGAAATAGCGTTAGAAACTGTAATGCGACATAACTCACAGCATCCTTTTAGAAACTTTCTAGATATTATATATCAAATTAAAAAAAAAATCAATTTATCGATACGATTAATTATAAGTTGATATTTGTATATTAATGAGAAATATCATATGTTAGTTGCGAGTTATTAGTTAAACTAATTGATTAAGTTAAATTAATTACAGTAAATGATGACTAATATCAGAGTCTTTACCAATTTTTTATGTAATCTTTGAATTCGTTTTTTTTTTAAATTAATACGTATGATTAAATTTAAAATATACGAACATACATGCATTGATTTACTTGTGTGATCTTACCATTGTGCGAGCTGAGGTCCCTGGGTTTATGGTCCAAAGCCAGCGCTCTCTCGGCGTCGCCCCTCTCCTCACGGAGCCTGCAACAAAGAAGGAGAGAGAAAAGAAAGGTTTCGTATTAATCTGAGGGATTTAAATCGACCGAGCGCGGAGGTGGACTCCGCCACTACGTAGGGTATTAATTAAATAATTATTCTAGTCGCTGGGCAAGGGATCCGCGTAGGAAGATAAGTACCGGTCTCACATCGTGACGGTCCTCGTCGTATCACTGTACACCGCGTATTATCGTTCTTAATCGCCTTGTCCGCCGCGACACACATCTCGCATTTATTTAACCTATCACGTGATGACGTCACGTATAAAAGAATCACAGCTTATATCGCCAAATGATAAATTAATCAAATTCATTGAAAAATATTCTAAGAGCAGAATATCCACGACGAATGAAAAATGAATTTCCGAAGGCGATAAGTGCTCCTCTTTTATACTCATATTTTGTTTCGATTTCCTCGGGCATCCCAGTTTACGAGGTCGTTAATGCGGCGCCGCGGTTTTTCGCTCCCGAGCTACAAGAAACTTTTAATCTTAGCTTTATATTGTTTGACACTCGTGCCTCTGGATTCCATCTTGGCTTATTCAGAATCATTAAGATTTCTGTCTCGATGTTCCGGTTTTGCATTATAAGAAACGAGCGAAGATTGCAAAATCGCGGACAGTATTCTTATTATAAAACCACGAAAACAAGTAAGATAAAAGCTTCGAACAAAATTACTTTAACGTTGTTCCTTCAACTAAGCATAATTGATTCTTGTTGGCCGATTCCTCACAGATCGCGGTTAATAGAACAATTAAAAATAATTAACACTGTCGCGAAGAAGCAATCTAATTAATGAGGTTGCTTCTTTGAAATAATATTATCTCGCAGCAAAGAGAAAATAATTTTCGAGTGACAAAAGTTTCGTAGTACAAGCACTTTGGCCAAGGGACAGATTCTTTAATCGCGCGTAAAGAGTTAAGGGCAAGAACGACCCTCGGCAGCAGTGCTGCAGAAAAAGGGGAACGTGCCCGCCGATGCCGTGGCTTTTATTGCGAAGTTTATGGCGGAGGTCATCCACGTAGTCGCGGATTTATTTTACAAGAAGTATAGAGAAAGAGAGAGGAGAGAGAGAGAGAGAGAGGAAAAAGGGAGAGAAGCAAATGGACGTGTTCTCCAAGTGATTAGGCTCTTTCACCGTTGTATCCATTTCTCTTCTCTCATTTTCTTTTCAGTCTCCTTCCCTTTTCTCTCTTTTTCTTTCTCACGTACCTCTTGCCCTTTCATTTTTTTCACTCTTTTCGTACTCGACTCGCCAAATTATTCCCTGAGGTATACTTTTTCCGGCTTCGGTTCGGAGCTGCGGTTCGGAAGAGGGGGAGCCGGCGACTCTTTCGCACCTCGAATCGAACCGCGGACCATTAAGTAAGAAGTTAATATCATTAAACATAATATTGGGCGCATCTGGGAGCCGCAGAGCACTTACCAACCCCTCCGTCTACCCCCGGTTTCCCTGCTTGCCGCCACAAAACCCTCCTGTCTCAGACCCACACTTCGTTTCTGCACCGCGAACTCGGTCCCCCTCACTCTCCATCACTCCCGCTCGTCCCTCTGCAACCGCTTCGCTCCTTTTCGCCCTCCTCCCCTCCGCTTGCCTCCGGCCCCCTCCCTACCCTTAATTTTTTAATGAGAAAATGCTTTCAAAGAGCCGGAGAGAAATACTGTGTCTACGAGCGATAAGTTACGGCAGTGTTAAGAGAAACGGAGAGAGCCTTTATATGCGCACCTCGCAGGCCGCAAAATGTAAAGATTCCCCAACTAGGAAGAGTCGAGAAAAAGAGTGTTTCACCCTTGTGATCGAAATGGCCAGCATGGATATTACGAAAATCTAACTGTAATATAAAAGTGACAGAAAAGGGAGAAAAGGATAGAGAGTTCCATCGAGCATAATAACAGCTCGACAAAATATCGCCATTAAATGTTCGAATGGCGTAATGAATTAATTTCCACGATGGTTAAATTTTAATTGGTAATACGAGTCCATTAAGACGCAGAGGCAACCGACTTAGTTCTGTACTTTTCGCGCGGTTTCGTATCCAACTCTCTTTCCACGACGAACTCGTCGATAATCTGCGGGAGCAAAATGGCAAATGAGGGAAACGTCAGGAAAAAGGCAAAGGAGGCGAATGGAAAGGAGGACGGAACGTGCGAGAGCGTAGAGTCGATTCATTTAGACGTCGCGGCCTCGCAATAACCGGCAACGAACCGAGGTTATTAAATTTGTAATTAGTCGAATATTACGTTCGACGTCGCGGTGCTCTCTCCGTGTCTACACGGCTACAATTACGACGCGGGCGCCGCGCCGTCCGCGCCATACGTATGTAGGTACGCGCTCGCGTATTCGCGTGCGCGAATACGTTAATACGGGTTTCATTATGCGCGCGTAATACGGCTCCTACGCTCACGACGCTACGGATCTCGACGATACGGGAATAATTAGTGATCGTGGCCCTACCTCAGCCGAGCGCGGGTTGCCTCGTACGCGGGGAAAGAACCGTTTTCTCGACGAGGAATAACGAGGCGCCGCATCCACCGGTCGAAATTACAGCCTCGTTAGCTAGAGAGGGGGGTGTAAGCTGAACGTTTATATTAAATTCGGTTGTGCTTCGTCGCAATTATTAATTCGTTGATAAATAATCGCCAGACTACTGCGAATCGTACCCCGCGGACTTCGCCAAACGTTTTGCGCGCCGCGAAACTAATAAGCTATGCCGAAAATGAAAGCGCGCGCCCTTCTGTATCTTTAGCTTTAATTTTGAGTCGGTAATGATGGACTCCGCGGGGATTCCCTATCCGACCGACGTTCAGAAACGGCCGCCGCGAACAGCGGGAGTTCATTAAGAGGCGGCGAGGTTTTCGAAGGCTGAGAGAGCAGGACCACTGAAGGATTTTGTAGATCATTTTGCGAAATCGGATCGCCCTCGCGGATCCTTATAGCAGAAATTACTCGCTTCTTCGCGTATCTAGCACGTGGAACGTGTTATATCCAATAATGGATCATCCCCTTCCCCTCCCCCCCCCCCCTATCATTCCCTCTCCTCCACCCCCTGGGATCCCTCCTCTTGGTCATATTTTTCCGATCGGAATTCCGGGGAGACGTATGTTTTTTCGGCCGCTTTGACGTTTTCGATCAAAACGGGACGCGCGCGACAAACAATGGGGAGGGATTTCCACGTCCACCAAACGCATCGTGCGCATAACGCATCCGATAATGACGATAGCAATTGTAATTTCGGCACGACAAAGGGCCTCTGTAAAATGGCGAAGGTATGTCCCCGCGCTCTTCGATCCGGGGCGACCGTCCAACAGCTTTTTTAATAAACGATGCACGTGCCATCGGCGTTCCAGCATTCACATACGCCAATGAATTTTTATCACGACGCGTCGTCGCATGTCGCGGCGTGTAAACATTTTTTTTTTATCCTAAATCGCGAATCCCCAATTATTCGCGCGTTTATCCCGTTATCGAGTAACGGGAAGCCCGAACGTCGTAATACCGATCGACACACTATTACATTCAAAACTACCAGGCAAACGAGACGAAAATATTTTAGGGACGTTGATTGAAATGAAAATTTTAATCACCGTCAAAAAATTTCAGCCTACTTTGCATACGATAAATTCTCAGGAGGTTGAAATAATTCATAGTATCAGAATTAAATAGTTAGCCGGGTTAAAAAAATACACCAACTAACTAGTACTTGATGTGAGATTTCGTTTGTAAATATTCCGTATATAAAATTAATTTCGTAGGAAGGCAAAGCGTTTTCGCTGCGCGCATGTATCTTGAGGGTCGTTTCCTCGTAGATATTTCGACCAAGTCGAAATAATAAACGACTTGGATCTGCGAGGAGGGTCGTAACATGATCCAGAGTACGCGAGTTCTCCGAGTGAAAATTCCACCCTTAGGACCGTGACATTCGAGGCTAAAGGGGTTGCGCGACTCTCGTAACGAGTGTCCTCGTTGCAGACGCAATGCGATCTTAAAAGGGCTTCTTCCCATTACAATTGCAATACAGTGTTTTCTGAGGTGTTGTGTCAATAATCGTGCAAACTGCAAACGATATCGAAGTCTGAACCTCGTTAAATTATTCAATTATGAGTAAGAGAAAGAACTTGGAATTCGACGATGTGCGTCAATTTTGCGGGAACGCGATCTAATTCAAACAAACGTAGGGGCAAAGAGGAAAAAATGGGAGACTTAATTCGAAAATGCGGCGAGATCATAAATTACTCCGAGAGATTCCCCGTTGACGTGATACAAGCGTCGAAACTTCGGTTCCTTCGCGCGAAGGGCGAATCGCACGGCGATGGACTCGAATTACAAACGATGCCGTCGCCGGCAAAAAGGGCCGGGGGCTTCCTATCCTCTGTGTTCTCCGTCAGATCCTTACAGATATTATCCGGCATATCGCGAGAGACGGACAACATTTATCAAACCATGCGCAACCCGTGGAAAGCCCTTTTCCTTTTCGATTTCAATCAGCGAATGCCAGACATTCCACAAACATCAATAGGGTAGCTGAAGTAAGACGTTTGACCCTCTGACATTAATTTCTGATTTTCTTCGCTTTTATTTCGAAGCTAAAATCTCATAGAAAATTATTGCTACGTTTCAAGAGTACAGTATAATCGTGTAAATTCAAATTTACATCGCAAATGATTAATAGTTATCTCTTTTTTCGTTTATAAACAACTATCATGTATTCACCGCGAAAAGTTTAAGCGGATTCTTTGACCCAAAACAAGAAAAAAATTTTTCGTAAACACGCGTCCGATCCTCAACAATAGCATCTGTACAATATTCGTGTAGTATGCCAGCGGTATTGAATAAACGCTGAATGTATCTCTAATAAACACTTCCCGCTTCGGAATTTGTCTATCGGAAAATAATCGCCGGTATTCGGCAACAAGAGAAGCGCTATCGCAAAATCCATAAACATCATATCGGCATTTTCATGCCGGATATAGTATCAAGTAACTGAAGTTCTGCACTGTACTATATTTTCAAGAATGCATAAAAACTAACGCTATATACGTGATCGTAGAAACGCACAATCAAAAACATTTTTATTACGAGTTAAGATTTAAAAAAAAAAATGATGCGCGACATTTGATACATTTTTTTTTTCTTTTTACATCACTTATTCCGAGTGCCCATCTGTATTTTTTAAATTACTTCTCACTTCTTCAGACCCTCGTCGTTTTGACTGATAGATCCAAGCAGCGGTCACGACGCAATCGTACACAGACTACCGTAGCTAACTTCATATCAATCCGCGTATATTCGCCCTCGCGCCTTTCCACTCGTAACGAGTCATGATAAATGACACGAGGCTCGCCCGACGATTGAGATTAATTTACCAACGCGTGTCTCGCGATTGACTTTGACGTCTGCACACAATTCAGATGGTTTCCACGGCGGAAATCGCCCTGCTCTCACAACATCGCGAGAATCCATTCTCGAGATCTTCTACGATCCTCTAAAATTGACATTCGAAACGGTGCAAAATAATAATGAGCGAGTGGGCGGAATCGCGACAAGAACTTTGATTCATGATGGCTTACAAAGCCACGTATAGCTGAATATAATTCTGACAGTAGGAGTCGGCATTATTTTGAGAAATCAATACAGCATCTTCCCATGAAAGGAAAAGGAGCGGAAGATCAGCAACGGGAGCGGGAGGAGTGATGATCCCTCCTTTCGTTTCAACGAACCAGGCTAATTATGTATCCCTTGCGGAACCCCCGCGGACAGGAAATGAGACTCTCCCTGAGTTCCTCTATCCGCTTTGTATACACGTATATATGTAAAAGGATACGTTTACATCCATGCAAGCGACACCCCGCGATATACGTGCATATCCCCGCGCGATTTCGAGCCCGAGCTCGAAGTGGAAACGCAGTTGGATTAAGCCCGGCCGAGGGGATCAGATACGACGACGGCGATAACCTCCGACTTTATCCTCGCGCGGGACAGCGGTTTAATTAGACGACGCCCAAGATTCGCCTAGAAATGTTGATTGAGCTAAATTGTTTCCTCGGGGGCACACACACCGTCTTCAATGTCGCACGGCCGTGTTTTCTCTACGCTCGGGATACCAACCTACGCGTTCCGGGGGTGCTAAGGAGACAATGCTGATTAAGCGACGAGATAACCGGCTGTTTAGTCAAACGACTCCCGGATCGTTTCGACGGCCCGGTCGTTTCGCCTCGGATTTCGACCGGGACATAGAAATCTTGTTAATTCATTCCGTAGAGGACGATCCTGCCGGGAGGACTTAACATGAACGGTCACAATAGTCTCTCGCAAGAATATATGCTGAATATTCATTTGTTTCGTTTAAATACGGAAAATGTAAGCGGATAAAATATACCATTGACATTAGTTAACAACATATAACACGATGATGCGATGCGCGGACAAGAGCGTTAATGTATAAAAAAAAAATAGATTGCGTGATTCAGAAAAACTATAGCTTATTACATGAATTCAATATTCATAACTAAACATAAAAAGGTTCAATGATTCAACAAAGAAATCATGTCAGTAATTATCAGTATACTAATTCAGCTAATTCTTTGCTGCCAATAAAAATGGTTAGTGTAACAAATTTTCTTCATTACAGTAGCAAAAACGCCAGCATGTTTTAGATTGATTTTCATAGAAAATTTTGCTATATTAACAAATTTACTCTACTACTTATTACGACAAATATGATTACCTATAATCGCTAATTTTATTCAGTTGTACAACTTTGCTTTAACATAGAAAGCTGTTGGCTGCCGTACATTACTGCTGCAGGTTTGCTGAATCAGAAAAGTTTTTAGTCGTTTTAACGAATCTTTTTTTTTTTCTCTGCATGTGAGGTGATAACTTTCGAGAAGCGAGCGGATGACGCGAGAACGATCTTTCTGTCATCAGTCCACTGAGAATCCGGAGAGTACTCGTAAGCGTCGGAACGGCAGTTATAGTGGAAATAGCGGGACGGAATATAAGGTAGAGAGAGAGACTGAGACGATGCTATCTCTTTCGTTAAACACGACCCACGCAAACTCCGCGTCGTTTCGCTTGCGGTTCCACTCGTCCTCGCGTGTACGCACGCAGCGGCCGGACCGATCGTTTACATGTGCTCCTACATGCGAGATAAGGAGCCAGGCTAATGTTGTGCGCCTCGACAAAACGACTGGCGTGTACTCGAAAATCTATAATCAACCTCCCGTTGAAGAGATCGATCAGAGATATGTGTGTGCACACGCGCATGGCGCACCGACATACCTACCTCGTGATTTAAAATGTGTTACGCGCATGAACGTATAAATCAGGATTTTTTTTAAATATAAAAATTTTTTAAGTATTACGTGGCTCGTGAAACAATTTGTTTCATCAAAAATTAATAAATTATACCTTTGATTAAGTTTAGTTAGAGTTATATATGAGAGAATCGGCGGGATATGAAAGTAATCAGAATAACCGAATAATATTCTTACGTAACACTATCTCTTGTTAATATTTAATGTACTGTACAAACGACTGGACAGAGCGATAGCGTCAGTGGAGAAGATATTAGGTTTCCGTAATAAAGTGTAATGCGTAAGACAAGCCCCGAGTAGAGAAGCTCGTTAACAGATAGCACTTTGAGTGCACCGGTACTATGCGTCATACATCAGGAATGACGTTCGGGGGTATGCGAAGTAGGGGTGTCTAGAAAGGGTCTGAATTATGAAACGGACCCACCCGATTCTCGAGGAATGTACCTCGTTGTCGTCGCTATGTACGTGTACGTGTACGTGTGTGCGTGTGTCCGTGCCATCTGTATGTACCAAGTAGCTTAAGCAACGCGTAACACGGCCAATTTGTATTTTAACGAACCGCTTTTTATACTCGCCGCTTTTACGGTCTCTCGTAAAATACTAGTGGAAATGAGAGAACGCCGATCGCAGAACTACGATCGTTACTCGATTCGTTCGTTTCTCTTCCCGTATTATTTAAGGTGTATTTAAGGTGTATTAGAAAAAGACGCAGTCATGTTCCGCGACCGCTGCCTTTTCTCTCCTTCTCTCTCCTTCTATCTCCTCCTACCGCCCCCTCGTTTCACGGATGTGAAAGGGCGGCTTTCTTGCCGTGGCTGATCCACCCCGCGTTCCATCATCGCCCGTGCGAAAAAGCCTCGAGAGCATTTTTCAATTCTCCGCGAAACTTTACGATAGGCATCTTCCCCATGAGAGAAACGCGCGCTCCGCACCCGGTCCGCGCGAGAGAAACATTTGTACATAAATCTGAAAATTATGACCTACGCACCCTGCCTCCGCACCACCCCATCGGAAAGCATCGGGGGCATATGCCTGCCAACGCGTAACGGAGAGATAACCACGGAGAGTCAACCCCTCGGTTTTCTGAACGCGACTACGGACGTACGCACGCACGTACGCACGTAACGCACGCGTGCATACGTACTGCAATCTTGGATATGTATGCGTCGCGACGCGTTTTCGTTCTGCCAACGTTGCCCATAAAGGCCGATATAAATTAGAATCAGTGGAAAATAAAAATCACTTTCCAGCAATGGGAAAGCCAATGCTCCGTGGATCGTTCGATTAAGGGCTATCGATGGTCGTTGCGGGATTTCTCTTCTTTACGATAGAAAAAAAAAAAGATACACACGGAAAGAGGTCGACGAGGGTGAGAGGGGGATAGAAAGAAAGGAAGATAGAGCGTGATGGGGCTTATCGCGGTTTCGGATGAAGTCAATCTGCGGGGGTTTCACGCCGCGTCGAATCGCCGGGGTGTTTTTACCCCAATTTCAGTCCCTCGTGAACTTTTTTACGTGCCTAACCCGCCGCTACTTTCGTGCCACTTTCATGTGAAAGTAACGGGAGGATTCAGTTTCGTAACACAGAAAAAAAATCTTCGATACCCTTCGGTAAGTACTGTGTGTTCGAAAGATTGTATATCCTCGTGAGTCTCATCAACTATTCGGATTTATGTCGTACGAAGTAGCATCAAAGTTAGATCATTTATAATATACATTGAAAAAAGATGTTATATCAACAGCATTATCTTAATTGAAAATAATTTTGTTAATTTAGTAACACACCGTTAATGAAACAAATAAAATTTTTTATTATAACAAGAGCATGACGTATTTGTTTCATTAATTTAATTTAATTTAATTTTGATTTAATTTAGTTTATTGTGGCTATATGAAAAATACTACATGTTAACAGAGATAAAATAATAGACATAAAATATACAATAGACTATAGTTAACATAAACATAAATACAATAGACAATAGTAGCTTGCAAATGGTTAGGTGTCAGCAAAATTGCTATTACAAATCAGTAATAAAACCAGAATAAGACAATGCAATAAGAAGTAAATCAATAACTGAAATCATACACACATACATATACACACACGCATACACCCGCAAAACACACCAATTACATTAGTCTCGTTTAAATACTGTGAGTGACGCGATGAAACGCGAGGCAATGGAATGAAAAGAGGACAGAGAGGGAGAGGTTTTTATTGAATCAGGAAAGGAATTAAAATATTTGACAAGAGGTGTAGGAGAAAGCGGTACGGAACTTAGTAGACCGATATATGGGAAAGGATAAGTAATCTTGGTATCTGGTGACAAGAGGGTTAAAAGAGGAATGATGTTCAGAGTTCAATTGAAGGAGATATAGAAGATTATTGGAGCGAAAGAGAAAAAATACAAGACAGCACAGGTGGAGAATAAAACATTGTCAAATCTTAAGCCAGCCAGATCTCTGGTAATACGGAGATATATGATTGTATCTGTGAACGCAATAAGAGAAGCGCAGACAAGAATTTTGGATTAATATTTAAGTCATGTATGTTGTACACGATTTAGCAGATGTTGATTAACGCAGACGACATCAGCGTAATTAAATAGAGAAATAACAAGTAACTGAGAAGTGAAGAATTTATTAATGATATTATATATATATATATACAAAATTATTTTTAATTAAAATAATGCTGTTAATGATTTTAATATGGTAATATGATTTTAATTGTGACATCACTTTTTCTTAGTATACAGAGACACTAATAAGCATTTGGCAGACTATAATGATCCCATTATTTCGAAAATAATCCAATATCTGACGATTGTTTGTGTAAAAAAGTACGATAAGAATTCCAATTGCAGCAAATAAAAATCGACATTGCCGACGAGCAAGTCAGTTTTTAGGAGGATTGCCGAAACTATCGACGCTATCGATTAGACAGTGTATCAGGACCACGTGCGCGCACATAAATAATTTCATTCCGATTTACCCCTTTTCGTATCGTCGCCCCGAGGCTCGGGGTAAAACGGGGGCGAGATGCAGGCGCGCGGAGGGGACTGTCGTAACATGGCGCGCGATTCTCTGTTCGACGTTTTCGACGACGATAAGTCGTCCGCCGTTCGATCGCTCCCCGGCTTTCCTGAACGCCTCGATGCTCAGCCGGCAGGCAAAACGCAAATAAACTCACGGATACCGACCCCCTTGCCACAGCCACTGATGCCGCCAGCTAACCCGTCGTACCTTGCATCCCCCCCCCCTCCCTCCCTCCTGCGTATCCGGAGCAGAGTATATTCAAGAAAAATACACCGTGAGAAAAAAATCGAAAGTCATGACGCGAGGGATGATCGCACGCGCGACGCGAGACGGCCTTTTTGTTCTCGCGAAACGGGCATGTGGAACGAAAAAGTGCTCTTACTGATATATCGAGAGCCCTTTTTCGAATATTGATATCCGATATCTTTTTCTAAGATCAGTTTTCAGCGGCGCGTAGCCACGTGACAAGTTTTTTTTATAACCCACACTCATCGAAATTATTACCAATTCCACTTTTCGCTCCTGATTCAATATTAATTTTGTCTTGAGGATTTTTAATTTTATATAAGTAAGATTTTTTTGTACTTGATATATGTCTTTTTTTTAAGGAATTAATTTTGTTTTGAATACTTTTAATTTAACAAAAAAAAAATGTTCTGATGTGAAAGTGATTGATATACAGATGATACACTGAAAAAATACTAAATTTTACTAAATATTTGTTTCAATAGTTCTAGGTGAATATTTACTAAATATAAACATATATTTATTTGATACGAAAACCGTTAATTTGATTTCACTGTCACTGTTTTGAGTAAATATTTATTTTTTTCTATGCTATATAATTTATTTATTTTTTGTTAGTAAATGTTTACTAAAATGTTTCAAAGAAATATATATTAAGATTTAGTAAATTTTTTTTTCAGTGCACGGTAAACCGTTCGTGATATTTCTATTTTACTCTCTGGATGCGTACGACGTACGTAGATGCAGACGACGCGTGTGCGAAAATATACGCGTAAAAGAGCCCTTATCGGGTTTGCGCAAGAATAGGATTCGACGACGCTTCCGAAAGCCATAACCGAAACGGTAACCGCCACCCTCCGACTGATCGAACTTATTCTTTTCCTTCGTAACCCCCGCTCTCGTCGCGTATTCGAGTTCCAGCGATAATATTTGGTTGAAAAGGCGGAGGGGGTCCCGAGATGGCAGCCGCGTCATTTTTCTGGAAAATTGAATAGACAAAATCGAATATTTGCCTACTCAACCGACGATTCTCTCCCTATGTCAATTCTTCGCTGGAAATCGCTTCGAGAGATAGAGAAAGCGAAAAGATAACGGCAGAAAGATTGAAATCGTCGTAAGAACAATTGGAAGGTAACGACCTTGCTCCGACGCATCGTGCTACTTACAGTTTCAGGCTCGATATTTAGCTCTCGTAGTAGACGTAGTACGATAAAAATAACGGAAACGTGCGCTTAATCACTGTTTATTAGCACGAAACAAGATGACATTCGCACCCTTTCGTCTCGCACCTTCGCGCTTTCTCATCAACCTACGCTTAATTTCTAACCCTTCCGTGCCATTCGAGCGAGCGAAGGGAAGGTGGGAGCGCCGAGAGTATATTAAGCGACACTCGGAATTACAAATAACAAATTGCAATTTGATTCCCCGTGCGCCGTACTCGTACGGGTGGGGTGTTTCCGTAGAGGGCCGAGGGCGCAATTTATCATTAGTCCGCCGACAATTTGGTGACGGCCTTGCGACCTCCGTTCTCTCGCAGAGAGGAAAGGGTATTTCGCTCGCGCACAAATAGATACATACATTTTACCGTGCCGTTCAAGTATCGACACTTCGGCGCATTCGAGTTCCTTTCTCAAGCATAGATTTACTTTCTACATTAATCAGGATATCGATATCTCACTATTAATTTGCATCAATTTCCATCGACTTGTTGCGCAAACTTCTTCCGCTCAGATTATCGTAAGTGGCAGGAAAACTATCATTATCCTTCGGATTCGCGATTGAAAAAGAAACGAGCAACGTGCACACGAGAGAGTGGCACACTTCCTTCGTATCGTCGAGGCGAAAAATACAGCAAATCGGAAGATGGTTTCTCGCTTGGAATCATCGCGTACCGGGTGATCCCGAATAAACAGAAGCAGGACTAAGCCGGTGGCAGTGAAGGGACCTCGAAGGACGAGCACACGATGGGTGGGTGGAACGGGAGGGTGAGATAGGAGGCGGACTGAAGCGGTTTATATGGCTACATGGCTAAAGGCGCATCCCCCGAGCCGTATCGATCGTTGACTTTAAAATTCAAAGAGACCGACAATAGCTTCCCTTTCCGACGGGCCTCTGTACTACAATATCATATTCCGTTCCTTTCGTTTCATTGTCTGGTAAAGCCTGCGCTAATAATAAAAGATTGCTACCCTGGAAGCTATGCCAAAGAGAGGGGGAGCAAGGAAAAGCGTGTGCATGAGAGAGAGAGAGAGAGAGAGATAAGAGGAAAGATATGACCAGTAGAAGAGAAAGAGTAAGAGAAAGGGAGGCAGGAGCTTGGCTCGGAAAAGTCTTCCCAACTTCGGTGCTACATCATCCAGATAGCCGACCCATAATGCTCCGGTGAAAAGTTCGTCGAATTCTGTGCGAATTTAATATGCCGCGCACGACCGTCCCTTTGTACCGCCTTTGTTACGCCACTGTCATTCCGCCGCGTGCCGCCGATTTAACTGGAATTTACGTTCTTTTAACTGTGGTTAACACAGGTTACTCAGTTTGCACTCTAAAACTATTACAGAAAATCTTTTTTTTTTTCTTTTATATAAGAATAACGTATGCATGAAAGCATCTTCGATTATATGATAAACTTAACTCATCACGCGATTGATAAGAAACGCAGAAGAGAATAATGTGCGATAAATAACGGGTTAAGAAGACAAAATGCAAAAGATGAAAACCGAAAAGGGGGAAACAGCAGACATTCTTCTGGCAAGAAGCAACAATAAAGCCTGTCCAAATTACATAGGTAACGAGGATAGAAAGCGAGATATTTGTACGGGAAGAAAGGGAGACGGTATAGCCGGAGGGGACGTAACAATGGACGATCATATTAAATCATAAATGTAAACGAAGATGGGGCGGTGGGATGAGAAAGATGGAGCTACCGCAACCCCGAATAATGAAACTCCTCGATGTCCGATCAGAGTCAGGAAATACAACGTTTCTATATCTACGCTTTCGTCATCTATTCGTCGCGATAAAAGTTATTTTTTTTTTTACGATATAAAAAAAAGAACATATTCTTTTTCTCGCACGAAGAAAAATTTTAATTAATTTGAATTGCCAGTAAAATAAATGTAAATACTGAAATCAATATATAACCTGCTATATTGTTTTTTCTGCAGTAAAGGTACCTTGAACACAACATAAGCTCGATGTGCTCTCGATGTAATGTGAACCGAAAGCAAATCGAGACCCATCTATGTAGTCACCTGCACGAATTGCGCAAAACTACATACGCGCGATACCTGAATCGAGATTAAACGTTTCGAGGGATGCGAAATGAAATATTTAGCGATCCATAGGGTCGAAACGAACCCACGCGCGATCGGCGAACCCCTTTGTCGGCCCGTTATAGACATCGAAACGAACAGGAATGCAGTGTAACCCCTTTTCACCGCGTGTCGTACACGTTTGGATTATTATAACGTCGAACGCAGCAATGGACTTTTATCTTCCGATCAAACCCTCTCTCCCTACGTAAGTAGGGAGTACCACGTAGATCTTTCTCTCTTCTTCCCTCGATTCCCTCTCTCGTTCACTCTTTCTATATTTCAAATATTTCGCAATGGCACAGCCGTAAAATTTCTACTTGCCTCGAATAATCATATAAATAAAATCTTTAATCAATAAAGTTTTTTAGCTATTATTTTAATTATCTACTTTTAATTACCTTATCTTTATCGACTATTATCATATTATTTTAATTATTTAATAATTACTACTTTATAAAACGCGTAACTGGGGCTACTTTGTCTATTAATCCACGTTATCAACGGTTAATCAACGAAGAAAGCGGCGACTGTATCGCAAAATGACTACGCATGGGAAATATGTAAAAGAGAGCGAGGGAAAGGCAGCGAGAGGAGTGGTGGAAGGAAAAAAAAAAGATGACGAGTCACTCGCCGGAATGGATTAAGTCGTGTGAATATTGACGCGCGGTGTTGGTTAGATCGATCGGCCGTGTGTTTCACGGAAAGGCGGGCGGGCGGATGCGGACGCTGAATGGACCGGATTGAAATGTCGGGCGGCGTGAATGGCGGCTTAAAAGAAATACATTAGCGCAATGTGAAGGGTTACTTGAAAATAAACTGGAATAAGCGAGTGCTGCGCGCGGTTACACTCAAACGCCACCACCACCGGTTGATGATGGTCGGCCGGGCGCATTCGCTCGCGTTCGCCCTTTCGGCACTCGATCATTCTTTCAATGCAGAAACGACACGCCATTGAGGGTGAGGTCGACTTTATGGACAGCCCGAGATTTTCCACGAGGCTCGGCCGCGTTTTATCCGCGATAGAGAACGGGAACGAGATCTCCATTCCAGAACTAATGCGCCCTTTTTTTCTTTTCCGTGGAAAAGGGAAAATGTATACGTATAAATTTATCGAACAATATGTATAAGTTATTTTCATGGAAATTGTAACAGTAACTGTAACAGGAGATGACATATTATTTTATAAATTGTAATATTTATAATTACGTATTACGTACAAATAAATTGAAATCATACATTGAAAAAAAATGATTAAATTTTAATGAATATTTATTTAAATAGTTTTAAGTAAATATTTATTAAATGTAAACATATTTATTTCATACGATAATCATTAATTAAATTTTTTTCAATGAGTAAATATTTATTTACTTTTAAGGAAATACTTACTTACAATTTAGTACTATTCAAAGGAATTAAGTATTAAGGTATTAAGCTTTAGTAAATCTTTTTTCAGTGTATATAGTGTATATAGTATGTGTACTATTATTCGAAATATATGACTCGAAACTCGACATGACACATTGAATAAATTGATACGCGTATGCTTACGCATTACGATCGATATCTCTTACAATAATCGCAATATACTCGTATATCATATCTATACGTCGACGAATTGCAATCGACATTAGACGAGACAGTGATACAACACAACAGTCTATCTATGCAAGTGTATTATTCGAGCGAATGGAATTACGACAATTTTATTGTCGGCCCCTGGTGTTCAGCAGCCGTATTTAATGTTTTATCCTGTCGCTTCCATCCCTCTCCATCACCTTTCCCGCACATCTCTCCCTCCCGATTCTCGAGAAGGAGAAAGGGTTAGAATTTTATTTTTCAGCTACACACGCGCGTAAAAGGGCTGCGGCGAAGGAGGGCCTTTTCGGATCGTTTCATAAAAGTCGTCTGGCACATTCGTTCTCCTAGATTATTGCCCCGTCCGCGAGTCGGCACTGGGACGCGGGATATATTATTTTATTTATTATTTCACTTTAAGGCCGCGTCGCGCCTCTCTTCTCTCGCACCGCCACCGCATTGCCGAGGGATTAAGGCGGACGGGCATAAAGTACGGAAACGCCTCGTTTTGCGTCACCTTTGGATCCCCGCGGATACCCGAAGCGCCGAGAGAAACGCTGCTTACAGAATCGCTCTGGCCTCCTCGGGAACCGTTCATGTGCGTGGTTTAATTAAGCCAACCGTCTACGTATCGTAAAACGCGGTATACAAAGTTTCGATCGTCGTCTGTGCACACCGTCGATGCGTATGTATGCAAGCGCGTTCGACCGTAAATAATCTTTAACGCGAGCGCACGCGATTGTCCGATATAATTCAAAGAGGCAGATAATTATAGTAGCGAGAAAAACGTCAAGAGACGGCACATACAAGCTGGCACACACAATATACATGTATTATATGCATAGATACGTATGTGCATATTTTTAAAAAATATTTCGCTTATCGCTGCAATTTTCACAAACAAACATCTCAGGATGCTTTTCAATTACAATATTCCTAGACAATTTCCTGCACTCAAACGTTCTAATTGTTGTAATCGATACAACACTAATGACATGTACTCGATTCGAGAACTATATAGTGTCTTCCATTTGATGTCGTCACAAGTCAACCACAAGAGTTGTTCTACCTTTATTTCTTGACTCTCTAAATATCAAGGCTGAATGATGTCTGTGTCGACTTGTGTCACTAAATGGAAAGTATTCACACTAGTCGGTTGTGTAACCTTGTATTTTTTAATGACAATTAAATAATTATTAATCATTTCTCAATTATTAATCATCTATAAATAAAAAAAAAAACGTGGAAAGTTCCACTACATCACATCACAAATTAAAAAATACTAATTGTAAGACATAGAAATGGTATTAAAAAATACACCTAACTCTATCCAAAATTGTGCAACGTACACATTAGTACGTACTTGTTACAATTGAGTCGTGTACGTTACACTTAACGTTACACTTCGTGCGTTCCCGTGTACTTACATTTGTGTTAAGCAATTGAAAAGCATCGTCAAGCGACCGAACGGAGATGAGTGCTCGACTTTCACAGGATTCCTCGCTTGTGCTTTTTACGACGCTCACGTCGTCATGTCGCGCGCGTTTTATCGCATTAAGTCGACTCGCGCGAGCTTCATTCAAATTCTTATTCCGTGAAGGGTAACGAGAATCGCGCGCTCCCTTCGCGAGGGATGCGGGGAGGACGAGTCTTCATAAAATTAAGGGAGTTCGTAACACACGAAATCGTTGTAGCACAGTGTCTTCCGCAAGGGGTGAAGAAATAACGGAGAGAGAAAGAGAGAGACGGCAAACGCGTCCGCAGCTGCGACATCGCGAAATTACGAGGTGGGACTCGCCGTGTCGCTCCTTAGAGGAAGCGTTGACAAATGACGGAGACAACTTTTATTATTTTAGATGTCGGCCCATCAGACGTAGGCGGTTACGGCCTCACGAGCCGCGACGTCGACTGGATGTGTTTTACATACATTTTGTAGCAGAGCGGCCCCCGGGGCGCTACGCACCCCCGTTGACAAATGGCTGTGGGGTTTTATTAGACGAACTTTTTAAGGTACTCCCCCGAGCGCGGACGTGTGGTTATACTAAATAAAGATAAGCCCCGCGCCCCCGCGCCGAACGCGTTTTTCTTCGCTTTCCTCCTTCATATTTTCCGCGATTTCATTTTGTCTTCTCATTGTTACTGAAACCGGGGTGTATTTTTTAAGCAGCTAAACGCGGATCGATTCGTCCTCGTGTTCTATCGTTATAATCAATAGTTTTAACGTATAATAAAAAATTTTTATTCGTTTACCCTGAAAGATTTCATAAAACGGTATTACCCTTCTTTTTTTTTTTTTTTAACTTTAAGACCTTGTAAAATCACATTTCGCCGCCGCCGTCAAACCATCAGAATAATTCTTCGATTTCTCGCGAGAGAAGGCAAGTCGAATGCACGTTTCGCTCGAGAGCATATTTACGCTGGCGATGACAAATGGTTTTTAGCGCTCGCAATGGGTGGGTACGAGTGAACGCTCCGAGACAGCGACGGCCCCGCGAGAGAGAGAGAGAGAGAGAGAGAGAGAGAGAGAGAGAGAGAGAGAGAGAGAGAGAGAGAGAGAGAGAGAGGCAGAGGGCAGAAGAGAGAACTAGAGTGCTTCGCAGATGCGTCGTGACTGATGATCCCTACTTCCAGATGTACTGTATACCCCCGGTACTTTTATCGGCGCTTGTTTGTTCAGCGAGCTCCGAAATACCAGTGGCAACGGCGTGCCGTCGCAGTGGATCACGCGTGGTGTTGTGCGCCGCGTGAAAAAAAAAAAGAACGAAGAGGAAGAAGAAGAGGATGAAGAGGAAGAGGAGGAGATAACGGTGGAAGAGGGAAGCGAAAACGAAGCGACCGACCGCGATTACTGGCGACGAGAGGAGAAAAAATGATAGTTGCATCAACACAACGTGCTCAGAGGCGTATATATATACATTTATGTGTCGCCTCGCGATGTTGAGCTTTCGTCGTACTCGATGATGGACGTCTATCACGTGAGACAACGTCCGAGGCATTTGCTTCATCATCATCATCTCCTCTCTATATCTCCTTTTTCTTTTTCTGCCCTCCCATTCTCTTTTTCTCTTTCTCGTTGTCGAGGCTCCGTCTGCTAGTCGAAAATAATTTTTTCAGAGAGAACTTTTCCTTTCTCGGCAGACCCGAGTTTCCGATAAAAAGATCGCCTGAATCTCGAAAGAAAGTAGATGCATATCGATGCAGAGTTCCGAACGATCAAGTAGTTTTCTTTGATGCAATATAATCGACACGTACACGAAAGTTATCATCGGAAATCGTTTGATCCGCGTTCGGATTCTATGTAATAGGGAGCCTCAAGAAATACGAGAGAAAGTCGATCTTTTCGACCGCGTGCGCGAATAGTAACGCTCAACGATTCTCAGTAGCCACGATTCGACACTGTTTGCTTTAGTCGATGAGTGCTCGCGCAATTTTCTAGCCCGGGGGAGGTATCTCGTGAGAGAGAGAGAGAGAGAGAGAGAGAGAGAGAGAGAGAGAGAGAGTACAGTGCGTGGAATTATCAATTAGCGCGACGAGCGGCAGCCACTCTGCGTACGCGGAGCGCAGCTATGTAAATTGAAGAGGTTACACGGTTTTACATATTTCAACAGATTCGTGGTGTGCGGGAGGAGAGGCGCGGAAGAGAACGAGAAGGGAAGGGAGAAAGAGGAGAAGCAGGAAGAGGAGGAGGACAAGGAGAACGGCGAGAGGAAGAGAGGTGGCGATGGAGGGCTCGGTGGCCACTCGAAAAGTGCGGGCGAAGCGTTTTGTCGAGTGTTTTATGGAAAGCTTTAGAATTGTAGATTTTCTCTCTCCCATAGCGCCCGACTGGATTTATGACGGCCGACGTACGCGCAAACGTACGAGCGCGATATCCTCGCTACTTGTGCAGCTCGCGCGCGACAGAAAATATAAAAGGATATTATTTAAATTCTCGAAAAGTCCGCTTTTTGCGCCGACGAGGCTTCTCTTCGGTAGCCCGAGTGGCTTCTCCCCGAGAGTGGTCGCTCGCGATTCTCCATCGTCTCGAATCTCCATCGTGGCGAAGGCAAGACGGCGGTGAAAGTATTCCCGTGCCGGTACTCTTCCGCATAATCGATGTCAAAAACATTTTAGAAGCGTTGATCAATGTGGGACGCGAGGACATAAGAGAGGGGCAGCAACGCCGCAGCAGTCACACGCCAAGTTGCTATTGGATTTCAATTGGAAAACGATTATTCTTGTCAAGTGACCGTGGCTGCCACTTCGGCTCGTTTGTCACCGAGATGGAGAACTTCGTTTCTCTTTTCCTCGCGCTGTCACGCGCAGGAAATATCGTCGCGCGAGAGGGAGATTTACACTTTTCGTTCTCCTCCTCCTCCTCCTCCTCCTCTTCTTTTCCATCTTCTTGATTTTAACTTTCGATTACAGCAATGGATCATGTAAACCCGCAGCGAAAATTTTAGACGATTGACGATCTATACAATATTATCTGTATAATCTGTACGATCACTATGAAGTCTTAAATTATCTTAAAAAAACTTTGCATCTTCCTCTATCAATCACCGTGAAGTTTACATTCTGTATTTGAAATAAGATACTTTCAAACTTAGATGTAATTTTCGTAGCTATATCTACTTGAGATGACTAATGGGTCAATTATATGCAGAATCGTAAGCTCGTGAAATTTATAAGAATTTATGACTAATATTCTGATTTTATGCGTATGTATCGCAAGACGTACGATTATTCGTAAATATCTACGATTTCTTGAAATTTCTCTAAATTTTATGACTAGTACGAAACTATCTGTAACAATTTTGTATAAAGGTATAAACAAAAATTTAAAAGGTATAATTAAAAATTCTTACAAATGTTACAGGAACGTGTTACGAGTTTTATGATTCTGCTTAGAATTTAGGCATAAGACCTTTTTGCAAACTAAAATTTGCCATATACTTATCTTTTATTATTCTGAACAAAGAATTTTCATCACCATAGAAATCGGATTACATAATACTTTTTACTTATTTTTTTTACAAATAAATGTATCTATAAAAAATATAAATTTATCTATCAAAATTCATAATCAAAATATCAATGGTGCCCTTAAAGATTCCAATTGTCGGCAGAAGGTTAAAATTTGTCAATAAAAACTTGTTCGAATATTAACCGCACTTAAATTTCATAAATCCTTTCATATAATAGAAGTTATACACAAGGATCCCTAGGAATTATTAGACGCAAGCCTGAAAATATCAAAAGAACGCGACGCATCGCGCATTTCGCCCATGCAAAACGTCGCATGTGATCAAAGCACGCGGGGTCGCCCCGAAGGAAGGGAGAATGTGGACGACGAAGGCAGAAGAATCTGATTTCGAGGGCGCAATCGTCGGGAATGCAAAGCACACACAGAGCTATTTGATCTGTATGCATATCGTAACAGTTCTCGCTCTCGCGCTCTCGTGCCGAAGCGCATGCATCGGCGACGACGTACATGCATGTGCACCGCCGTTTGCGAGAGAGAGAGAGAGAGAGAGATGAGGGGGAGAGGGGGGGGAGGGAGAAGGAGATATGGGAGAGCGAGAGGAGAGTGGTGTGGGTCCGACCTCGCGGGGCCAAGCGCGTATTTACGGAAGGGTCGCTGATAACACGCCGACGATTGTGTCCACACACCTCCACCTCCGTGTCCAATGCCCGGTATGAAGGCACACACATACACACGCGTGTACGCACGTAAGGGACGCGCACACGCGCGGCCACGCGGGACGGACACTGCAAATATTAGTTCATTACCAAAAGTGCCAGTGAAACCGAGGCTGCGAATGGGTAGCACCGCGGAACCACAGGAACGTTCGTCCGCGGTTTATTTAACGACGCCCTTCCGGCCGCTTTTCAATTAACCGCCTGCCGCTCCCGCTCGCCCCCGTCGACCTCGTTGACCGCTCCTCCGTTGAGGATCGCCACCTCCACGCTTCAATGGAGGTTTCCTTAATTTCTTATCTGTGTTACGCACCGGGACGGTGCCCGGCTTCGACGAGATTTGTTCCAAGTATATCGACTCTTGCCCCCATTATACACGGAAGTCTACGTAAAACTAGTAGAATACACGAGGGCTGAATAACGGTGAGATGAGAGTGTAAAGGTATACGCGTTCGCCGGAAGTGCAGCGAGGAATCGCATGTCGCGGGAGTATAAATAAGAGTACATCAGCGAGCGTGTAACCCCTCACTCGGCCGTGTTCAGAGGTCCGCACTACGTAATATACTGACATGTGCGGCGCCGAAGGGGAACCATTTAATAACAATATATCTTGGCCGACCGCGCGATACTGCGTGAAAAATACGCGTCTGATGAAGTAGCGGAAAGTGGTGAAAAGACGGATATTTCAACGTCAAATCGTTACTAAACGGTCTAAACTAATCGTTTAGTTTCTAATTAAGATACATAATAGTTACGGACAACTATAGATGAATGGCTTAACCTTTACAGGAAAGTCACTACAATGACGCTGAAAATAGTATTATATTTTGAAGTAATTAAGTATTACAAAAAAAAATAAATTATAACAAATCTTACATTTATTAGATAGAGCAATGGTAATCCAATCTTTTAAATTAAAAATATTTTATTTTTAACTTCCACCTCATGCGTCTCAAAATATAAATCAATCCATTTATGTGATTAGTTTCGAAATAAGCAATGTCCATATTAACAATGCAATTGGTAAATAACAATTGGATTAAATTTAATATTAATCTTAAATTTGATATATTTTCTTGAATTAAATTAATTCTCTAATTAAACAGACGATATATTGAGTTACGATTTATAGAAATAATTTAAAAAACTCAAATTGTGCGGACATAATTTGATATTATAAATTTAATAATGTATTCAAGGAAAAGGTTACTAAAATAGACGCGTGATGAAACAAATAAAAAAATAAGAAATAAGTTTCCTAACGTGTTCTCTAATTTTTTCGCGATAACAGGCTAAATCGCGATCATCGCCGGTGGTCCCATCTAGGCGGCGCATCCAATGGCAAATATAATAAAAAAAACCGGTGTCACACCGATCGCAAGCTCGTTAGTCAACGTTACTGATGCCGCGACACGAATAGCCCACATCTTGTTGAGAAAATATCCGACGAAAAACGGCGGCTTAACGAGACAAGAAACGAGAAGTGGGAAAAAATACTGAGGAGAACTAAAGAGGATGACAATTTCACGGTACATTAGTGTCCGGTAGGAGTATCCGGCGGACATGTTTGCGGACGGCGTGACTATAATTATGTTTTTAATTAATCATCATTTTGTCGGTGTCCCGACGAGGCCGACAACGACGACGTGGACGCGTTAAAGTCGCCAACGTCGCTCGCATCCCAAAGTTTGCTCGGTTTGGCTCGTTACCGGCCGATGACGTACGTTCTAATAATGCACGTTGGCACAACATGACACATCTCTCCTTCTCTTTCTCTCTACCGGATGATTCCCTTCGACCCCGTAATACCCGTCGTGTCAGTTCCTCCATCCCTTGTGCAACGCACTGTTATGCTTGCACCAAAGCCGCGAGTAGGTATTCTCGTCGCTTGTATCTTCAACGTAAATGACCCCAAAAAACGATCGCTTTCCAAGAAAGATTGTATCGTAATATTATTCCGCGAAAAATAATCTGCCTCTATTATTTATTGCATCCATCAAAATTCCTTTACTTCCTAGCAAAATGCCGCATAATATTAGCAAAGTATTTGCATACAAAAGTGACTCGTTGTCGTCGGCGTTCCCCGAGCGTTGAGGGATTAATTATCATTTCGGACAAACGATGTCACGGCACTTTCTGCAACGTCCGGTCGATAAATAATTTAGTCGAGTTAATAAAATAAATGTCGCTCAGTCTCTCCTAGACACTTCCTTTCCGCGCTCACCTCTCTCGGGAGCAGCCTGTCGTCTTTTCAGAAGGCGCGACGACCTCTTCTACTCGCTCGGCCGAGAAATTTACGAGTCGGAAGATTTACCGTTGACGTAACAAGCGCGTGATGTAGCCAGTGTATGTACCTCTTCTTTCCGACTCTCGTTGTCTTACTTCCCTCCTTTGTCGTGCTTCCGCGGAGGAGCTACCGCGAAACTCGCTTTTATATCACTTTTCATTCCTCGCGTATTCATTAATCTGTCCTGCTTTATTTATCCTGCTCTCGCCCAGCGCTCTCGATTGATGTTGACGCGTGATTTTTACGATTCCTTTCGTGCCGCGTCGCGATCAATCCAGACGTGCACGCAGCATCGTGGAAGAATGACGGATCTATTATCATCGTTCGGAGGACGTGAAGGACCTACCTCACGACCGTCCGGTCACGACAAGATCGTGACGTAACCTGATCGCCCCTGTGTCGTCCTTAGAACATCCCGTCATCGATAAGCGGCCGATAATCGGTTTCGGAGAAGGACCCTCCGATCGATCAAGTTATACCTAAAGCCGAACGCAAACTAACCAGGCTGCTGTCGCGAATCTATTGTTTTTCGACTGAAACCATCCGCACCGTCTATCGATTTCCATACAGGATCTTCCTTCGAATCACGCAAGCAAACGACGACGCTACGCCGAGGGAAGAGAAGACGCGTCGCGCAAAAAATCGTCGGGCTAATTGTCGTCTGTTGTTGGGATTAGATCACGGGACTGTCAGGCGATAATCGATCGACGGAGAACGATCGAAGGTGATCAGGCGAAGAATATATATATATATAAGCGACCGGCGATGAATTTTATACCTGCTTCGCAAGCAAGGTCCGCTCTCGTAAAATTAAGGCAACCCTAAAGCCCAATCGCGAGCATCCGCTCTCCCCTTTTCCATCTCTATCTCTCTCTTTCTTTCGAATGCAGATCGCATTTCTTTAAATATCTGAGTAATTGCCCAGTCAATCGCGCCCGCACACCGGCAATTACATACGAAAATTATGTTGGAAAATTACTGGGTGGGCAAATGGGAGAATCGAAGAACGATACAACGGAACAACGCGCCGACGGAGAAAAAGATGGAAGAACGAGAGTGATAGCGTGACTAAACGCGCGCTTTGTCAGCGCCGGGATAATCGCATAGCGATTCTCGCGCATAATTCACTTTACTTTGACGCAATTTGCCATCTTGCGATCATGCCCGGATAAAGCCCTCCATCTATGCGTATTGAGACGCGAGAACGGCCACCATCGTCGACGAACGGCATTCTGACGGCGTGGCGCACGCGCTTGAGGATTATTTTAAAAGGGAAATAACTGGCGAAGCAATCATCACGCCAACGTAATAATACGTCGTAATTAATCGCGAAAATTAGTCGCGGCAATAAGAGAATAAATTAAAATATATATAGGTTGTAATTAAAATAAGAAGAGAAATTTTTAGGGCGAATTATCCATACATGAAAGAAAGTTCATATAAACATTTACAAGATTGTCAAAATTCCACGATTATTCTTTGAAAACTATGTAGATGTAAAATGTACGCATATTAACCCGAATCTATAAAGTAGCATGACATTCTAGTATCTAATATAAAAAAAAATGACAGTTCCAGTAGCACTCCCTCTCTCTTTATATAGTTCTATAGTTTCTTATAACAATAAAAAAAAGTTCCACACTTTTCATACCAAAATTAGCATGTCATATGTTTAATTTTGATTTATTGATATACCAATTGCGGAACTTTTTTTGTATTTTTATAAAGAACTATAGAACAATAAAAAATGCTACTAAAACTGTCATTATTTTTTTTTTACATTACTAAAATATCATGCCAACTTTATAAATCCGAGTTAATATACGTACATTGTATCGAGTTTGCGGAGTTAATATACGTATCAACTTTTTTTTTCGATATGGAGAGCTCGGTCTCCAAATTCCTTTATTTTACTCCTTGTATAATTGACGGGCGGAGGAGAACAATCGGACATGACCTTTGATAGTTCAAATTCATGTCGATATACGCGTGATTAAGCGGACAAGGCGGAAATCGTCGCGTCGCGGCATATCACGTAATTATGGGGATTCTCGTGACGGTATGCTGACAGCTCGAAGCCCGGACCGGTTGCCGTGTAAACGGTATTAATCACAATACGCGTATTTGCGCGCACGTCGCATTGCTGCCGTACGTGTGCCGTTCATGTAACTATAGGTACCTCTGTAGGTGTTTGAGCCGTGTGCCTGTCCGCGCGCTGACAGTTCGTTTGAACGCAATTAGCGTGCCGCTCGCGATGGATAAGAGAACGAGAACGGCTCTCGGCTATCGTCCGCGTGATCGCCGAGTCGAATTAACCATTTCGCCGCGCTCGTAGCGCTGCAATAGACGAGAGAAGCCAATCGTTTGACAGCCGAGACCGATCTTGCATTGAGATACTATTTTTTCGATCTACGTTTATCCGCGGTTACGTGATAAGCGCCTATTCCCACGTAATTTCCACGAAATGGCGTACATTTTATTATCGAGTTTCTTGTATTTAAAAGTTAGTTTGCTGTCTTATAATATATAATGGTTAGTCGAACGTGATAAATCAAAATGTTATTATAAAATGTAATATATTAACGCATGATGATGCATGAATCTGCACCGCGAACATTTAGTTTAATTTAAAAAAAAAAAAAACAATAAAATTCTAAATTATTTAGACGTTCGTAAGAAATGCTTGTTAATATCAAATTATATTCTATGAAAATTAAAGCATTTTATCCTTAGTCTTTTCATTAATCGGATAAAACGTTAATGTGCTCATCGAATTGAAACGAATCGTTTATATTAAGCTAAGTGTTATTAAATGAATAGGATAATCTCGATCATGTCATTCTCGAGATACGACTCGACGGTCAACGTCGGCGGTAATCGCGCGTGGTTATCAAAGCGGCAAGAAGTAAAATATCTTACGACGCATTTCGACGTGTCCGTCGTTTTGCAACCATCTACTTATATATTTCTTTGTGGACACGGCAGCTACGAAACCATGACCGTAAATGTAAATGGGCGACGTCATCTCGCTCGGTACGACGCAGGAGGGATAAGACGAAAGAAGGAGAGGAAGCAAGAAGCGAACCCCAAGCATGATGAAAAGAGAGGGAGTGAGAAAGGAAGCAGAGAAAGAGTCGATCGTAACGACGAGGCTCAACTTTATGAATATTATTTTCCAGCAGATGTCCTGGACGATAGGACGTCGTCGCCGTCGTCGTCGTAATTAATGACGTCGTGGGTGCGACGGGGAGGGTAGCTCCAAGTTCGGAATAGGTTGAAAAGAGACAGAGGACAAGGTACGGATCGGGAGTGACGGGAGAGGGAACGAGTACGGAGACGCGGAGGCAGGCAACGCGTAAGGGGATGCCTGACGATAAGGAACCCGTAGCAAGGCAGCGAGAAACTGATGGCGGATGGTAGTTGGACGACGACAGACAATGCGCCTGAATTATGCCGGAATGACTGGGTAGTTTTAAAGCCAGGAAGCCGACATTAGCGCATTGATACCGAACATTCTGACTGCGGGGAACCATTAATATTACTTACTTCATAACGCGCGAGCCGCTGCCGCAACGTGCCGAGGGTCGACGGGAGCGCGATGGAAGCCGCGTGTCTCTCGCAACTCCGCCTTCATCCGCTTGTAACAACTGCTTATCCGCCAGTCATACATTTCCAAAATTTGATTTTATAAATATTATTCATGATAAAAAGGGAAATAATCGATAGATGCAATTATAATGATGTCGATAAAATTTGCGGCTGTGGCACAGAGAAAAAACTTAAGCAGTACCGTGATACCAGGTTGATACAAGATTTAATTGACCGTCCTGGCGGATAGACTTGAGGGGAAATGAGAGAGTTTTCCTCCAAGCGAGTAGATCAAATGGATTAGCGAGAACAAATCATCGGGATTAAAACGCGGCAGCGAAGGGGGTGAGAGAGGGCGAAACAAACGGCAGAAGGAGCAACGCAGTCTTCGGTCGCAGGCTTGAACGTTGTAAAATCAAAAGGACAAACAATTAATAAAGTCGGCGCCGTCGATTAATCAGAATTTAACTCGCAGTTAAATACTCGAGGATCGCCCTCGGTTGCGCGGCTGCTGGCGCGTATCTCGAGGGAATGAACGAACGCGCGGGCCACGCAGGATAAACAAAGGTTTACATCAGTGTCAGTCGCAACAAGTCCGAATTCGTCTAGGGTTCTCGCCATGAATATTCACGGTGCGCTCGCCGGTCCGCCGCCCTTCCACAGCAAACCATCCCCGTCGCTCTCGCTACTCCGGTCCGTTTCCCGGCCCCTCGTGTCCCCCCCTCCCTCTTCCCTCCCAGCCCGCTCCCCGCATCCACATCCGCTCCCCGTGGCCTCGTGCCCATTTACCACCCCCTGCGATATCCATCGAACGGCCACCAGTCAAAGGCTGAAATCACAATACGCGTTTGTCCGGTTGACGAAGTCGACGGTGGGGTCGACGGTAAAGCAAATAGAACGAGAGAGAGAAAGAGAAAGGGCGGCGCACAGGCGAGTGGGTAAGCGCGTGCGGGGGCCGAGTGAGTGGTCGGCGGCGGGGGCGGGGGCTCGACCAGTGGTCATTGCCTTTGAATTGGAAATTACGTTTCGGACGGCCAAGTGTCGATTTTCACCCCCCGTATTAACGGCTCTCCGCCAGACGCCGTGGAGGCGCGAGGCTTCGTTTCATCCTCTCGCACCTACCACCTCCTCGGCGAGGGTGAAATTCAAGATTTTCGGAATGCCGCACGTAGCGCCTCTTCCCTCGTCTTCTTTGTGCCTCGCAACCTTTTGTTTTTGCGGAATTACAAGACCAAAGAAGAAGGAGGAGGAGGAGGAGGAGGAGGAGGGAGAGAGAGAGAAAAAGAGTCATAATGAAGTAGAGCCTGCTGCTTCGCACCCTCTCCGCTGAGATCGACGAGGGGGTGTGGGTGCAAAGTCCCTTTCCGAAATCAACCCTTTCGAAGTAGCGTTGGCTCGTTGGTAGGCGCGAGTATTTCGCAGGCGCTCGAATGATTTAATCCCTGAATGATGGACGGGCACGTCGCGACGATGATCTGCGTGCCGTGAAGTGACAAGTGGTTAGGATCACGCGGAAACCTCGGTGGCTCGCTCTCCGGCCGCGACGGCGGCGGCAGCGGCGGCTGTGTTGGTGTCGGATGAAAACGGAGGCCGTCGGTCGGTTGGATGGATTTTGCGGCGTATAGGAGAGGGATAGGGTGCACGGCGCGGTAGGAGAGAAGGGCTCTCGCACCATACAAATCATGTTGGCATTACTACGTCAGGCCTGGACTCAACTTGTCGCGCAACCGGAAACTCGATACCGCTTCCCCGGTAATACTGATTTATCGGAAGTGCAGCAGCGGCCTAGGCCGCGTCATCGAGCTCGATATACGCGTTGCGTTCTGTATTTTTGCTGCCGTCCGTGATGTAGCGCGATTTTTCCGGCTAATCGAGAATTACGGGTTCACGGGTGAACGGCGTTGCAGGAACTTCCCCCTCGCACGGGCGCTATCACTCGTGCGCTCGAAACGCATTTAAAATTTTTGCGTGAAAACTTGCGATGACCGCAAGCCACGGTCCGGTACGATTTTTCCCCTCTTTCCACATCCTTTGTCTTTTCTTTTTAGTACGATTTTGATGTCCTACCTTTCGAGATGTTTGACAATATCTTCGTAGGCAGCTCGGCAGTTTTCCCAAACCGTCCCGGACCTGTGGAGCACAAAACAAAAGGCGGTTACGACACGAACAAAATGGAAAAGAAAGCCTAAGCGTCGGATAAAATGGCGACTAAAATCAAAAGGGAAACGGAAGGAGAAACGCGTTGTTTCGCGATCGTAATACTAGTCGCATAATCGCGAGGGGCATCCTCCTGTGAGAGGACACGACTGATTAAGAGTCCTCGTTCCGTCTCATCTCGGCTACGACACGATTCCGACCATTGCCGAACGCACCGAGAATGAAGAGCCTTTGATGTCGTTGATTAAAAAAAAGAGATGTCAGCGCGGTAGGAGCGGAGTTAATTTGCGACCTAGGATCGCACCAGTCGCGGGGGAGGGGGCAAAAAAAGATAGGGGAAAGAAATGGATAAGTTAATCAGGGGGGACCGGATCTTCGTTTGCGTAATATATAAAAATGAAACGGAAATCAGGCATCAACGGCGCTTTGAAAATGCCCAAGTACATTATCCTGAAGAGAAGTTCCGGGACCCAATGTCAATACGCCTGACACGGTTTCCACGGACTTGCGTTGACGATTCGTTGTGTTTGCACGGCGGGAAACGGATCTCAATGTCAATGGAGAAAAGCGAGAAGGAAAAGCGAGGAGTAAACGGAGAGGAAAGCCGTACGTGTCATCCGTGGAAACTGGTCGAAGAGGTCACGCAGGGTGACGAAAGGTTGGCGCGGGGAAGTTGGACAGAGGGAAGAAGGAGATACGGCGGCGAGTTAAGGGGTGGCAGGACAAGGCAGGACGGGGACAGGGTGGGAAAGCGGGTGGACGCGGTGACGGTGGTGGCGTCGGTGTCCCAGGATGGGGTTGCGTTGAATTAATCATATTCCGGTGTTTGTCGTGGCGCCCCCAGACGTAATCCGTCTTACCTCCCGATCTCTCTCGCTCGCTCGCTCCTCCGTCGCGATAGATTTGCATTTTAATTAAAAGCAAAGCGCTGAAATCATAATGCGAAACGTGCGGCGCCGCCTTCACCGTGTCATTATACACGCCCGCGCGTATGCGTGTACGCGCGTTGCTAGCACACACGCACACGTTGTCTCGCACGTTGCTACATTCACTCACGAACGCACATCATGTTGTTAAGAAAGATTGAGACGCGTTAAAAATCCGGAGCGTCGGCTTTGCATCGAGAATAGTTTATATACGAAGTGCGTAAATCAGACTGTTCAGTGAGAGAAAAAAATATCTCTTTAATATGTTTTTTTTTGTCTTCAGTCATTATTTATTGTTTGTTATTCGACGGGATTACCAAAAATCATTCTCCGAAACGCAGAACCGAGCAAAAGGAAGAAATTATCAAATCCCTGCGTCTGTCGTTAAGTCCCGATTTTCTGAGCGCGCGCCGCCTAAAGCGAACACTCGAGCAAAGGGGGTAAGAGTTAGGAAGATGAGGCTAATTACACGGGGCGGATGTAATCGAAAATTAAGGCGAATCTCCGAATCCTCGAAAGCTTCGGCCGGCTATGGGAGTGTATCGCGGGAACGGCGCGGCAAGCAGGAACGTACCGAGAACATCTATTAGAAACGCGTTAACAAATGCCGGGATTAGCCTCGTGTCTATCCCCTCGAGTAAGGACGAGGATGTTGCTCCTTTGGTGCTCCTTTCTCTCTCTGTCTCTCTTTCTCTTTCTCTCGAGTCTTCGCGGCTCTCCACACACTTCACGAAGCCGAATAAGCCCCGATATTCGTCTTGAGACCGCGCGTAACGCGGCAAGGATTTGCCGTCTCAAGAAGGCCTTCATGTCTTCAAAGATGGCCTAACACCACAAGAGGGGTTTAAATGCTAGTAGAATTTCAAGGTCGATCCGAGTCATGAATAATAACACGTCTTGAGACAACGCGAGAGATTTGCCACGTCTTCGTGCAGTATGCAAGATTCAATTATTTCTCTTAATTATTTTTTATAAAATTATACACAATCTTATTATACTTATTATATACAATTAAGCTGCTTTACTCGGTCGGAAATTAAAATTCAATAAATTTACAAAACTTGCTTGATCGTGAATATACATCCAAGAAACAAGATTAATTATCGACGCGTTAGTGCGTCGCGGTGTAACGTAATCCAAACCGAGTAAACGACGAGCGTCTGAGAAAGTGAAATCGAAGGAAGACGCGAAGGCAAAAAAAAAGAGAAGTCGAGGGTAACGAGGAGAAGTGCAAGAAGGAGAAAGAGATCAAGCGGTGTCAAGACTCCTCGAATTTCCACGGCTTCGCTGTCTCTTCCAATCCTCTTAAAGTCGTATTCTTTTGGCCTCGCCGGCCAAAGCAATCGCCGTGAGGTACTTAGAACGGATAAATCCAATTTCCAAATGAACTGTCGATTAGCGCGAAAGCAGATGCAAAACTATAGGTGCACTACTATAGAAGAACGGAACTCGAAGTTTTAATTTTTCTGAGAGAAGCACCGAATGAGAGAGTTTCCATTTCACTCTCTGTCAATTTTATTGTGCCTCTCCTCGTGCATCGCTTATTACCATCTCGTCCGATACGACTTGTGGTCCCTGGCTCGTAAACTTCCTTGGGGAGGAAGTTAATGAAAATGTTTCCCGCTGCGCGGGGGAAGCGCAGCTTCCGGAACATCGCAAGAGAAACGACAGTTTGCGGTTTCTCGACGCTCCTGACACGCCGAGATAAACCGAGAAAGGAAGGAGGGAAGGCTCACCTCGCGAGGGCTTCCATGTTGGTCATATTCGGGTTGACCTTGAGACCCTGCTCGGCTCGAGCCTGTGCTTGCGCTTGCAGGTGATGCGGTAGACTGGCCGGTGACAGGATAGCGGTATGTCCAGCACCTGGATGCCCGCCGAGCTGCATGAACTGCATGTGGCTCAGGTGCGTGGGTGGGTGATTGTATCCATTCGCCAGAAGCGGTGACTTTTCCATCCTTGGTACGTCTGCAAGCAGAATATACGTGCATTTAAGATTACGTTATATATCGTATGATTTAAACAACATACGCAACGTATTATAATCTCCCTTCTATCTCTCTGCGAAGAAACTGCGTAAATTCAATTATCGATCATCCTCCGCCTTTCATGGCTACGGCAATGGCCGGGAGGAAGGCTCATGAGATGAGAGAGAACCAAAGACTGACTGGGAAAGGGGGAGGAGAGCGGCCGTGTATCCGGATTTCACCGGAATCGGGTGAGACGTGTAGCTTCTGGCGAGCCAAGGATAAAGAGCGCTTTTGCGGACTTGATGGATCGCTGTGCCGCTTAACCAAATATCAATCACAACAGGCGGCGGCGCGTAGCCTCTGCATATAATCTGCGCGTTGATTCGCGCGTCCGCCGTTAGACCCGTGTGTTTGCGCGACGCCTTAGCTAGCCACCGTGATGGATACGCTCGCGAATCCGTGGGGCCTCGGGTAAACCACCGACCCGGGGTTTCATCGCCTGACTGTATCGATGCCTCCCCCTCCTCCTTCTCGTTTCGGGCTTATTTCCCATATATTCGATATCGAACGGCAGCACGCCTGTATTATTCTTCGTGGTTTGCTATCGTCTCGAATCCTCGATTTTTCAAGACAAGCGCGATCGACTCTTTCCCTTCTCTCTTTCTTTCGTTAGTCGACAGCACGGAGCGATAATATATGCGCAGTCACGTTTTTTGATCGATGCCACGTACCTTCGGCACGTGTCTCCCGTCGCGGGGAAAACTCGCGAGAAGAACGACACGACGTCGTGCGCCATGTCTCGCTGTTTGTTATACCGACACGCAGAAACTAACATCGATATGTTTTCTCCTAGAACGTAATCGGTGTTTATATGCAATCCTATATACTCGGATAACGTAGATTTACTTCGGCATCTAACAATTACGTTTAATTACGTTATACGCCTACCCGCGGCGTATTCTATGAGCGAAAACACACATCTATTTGAAACGTGTCGAGGTCAATCCTTTCCGCTCGGGTGAGGATGAAATCTCGAATTCTTTCTTAAGTGGTCTAGGATAAATTCGATGGTTTCAGAGGGCTCTCTATCGCGATTTATTGTGTCTTTCTCAGAATCCCCGTCATCCACGCCGACCTGTGAAATATTGGATAAAGTATACTGTTGTCATTGCCAACCTGACCGACGTGTACTTTTGCCCAAGATCGAGCGCGAGAGAAAAGAAGAAGGAGGAGAGGAAGACGCAGTAGGGGTATGGAATGAGTGGTGCCTATTCATTACAAATTATCTAAATGGCAGTGATTTCGGCGGACCGGCTGGCCGTTTGACGAGTAAGTGGCGGGTTCGCCGGTCCCAGTGACTGTCATTCCGTGCCGGCCGCGGGCCAATTGGCAGCCGATGGCCAACGGACGACCGAATCGTCCGACAACCACTGCGGGACCCGGCCCATGACCGGCCCTAAAATTGGACTTATTACAACTTATAGAGCGCGATTTGAACGCTCCGCTCAATAACATACATTATCCCCAATCCATATGATTTAATGAAATCCCTCTAAACTCGCCACTTAGCCTCAGTACCTTCTCGCGCAGCGCCCCTTTTTGTATATGTGCCCTCGCACGGACTGGCACGTATATGCGCGAAAGAAAGGAAGGGTGAGACCGAGAAACGGAGAACACAAAAGCAAGAAAGAAGACACGTTATATTGTAGGTATCTAAAACGCACGTTTCGCGATTTTACAGCTCCGACAATACGTATTTACCAACCACAATGCATGCAGCGTCGGCATTTCACGATTAATGAAGACGTTTCGAGGTCCTTGACGCGTAACGCTACGCACATCGCTAGTCTCCCTCAGAGAAAAATAAGAACGATGTGTGCGCGTTCTTCTTTTTTTTAAATGTCAAACATCCATCTAGTTCAACGCTCTATTCAGTATAAGCGAATACTCGAGCAAGAAAGTGAACATGCGACGCACAATTATATCTGAAAATCGTCGCGTCTGGTAAGAACGGACATCTTTCGAGAAGACATCGGGCAAAGCCCCGAAAGAAGGGGGCCATTCCGGGCGGCTCAATCACCCTCCGGTCGCTGGGACCCTAAAGCCAAATGCGAAAGACGATAAAACACAATTTGAGCTAAAGACTGCACTCCTATAACCTCCCGCCCCCTGCCTCCGCGCAGACGATGAACGCTCCCCGCTACCTCCCCTGGCCCTTCCCCTCCCGAAGCTGATGAGGTGACAACCCATAATTATACAGACCGCTTTCTGTCTGAGGCTGACTGCGGTGGCATGCAGAAGAGAGGCCTCCATCATCCTCCTCCGTTCTCCTTCGCTCTCGTCCCGCCGTCGTCTCATCTCTTACTTCTTACCCCTATTTCCTTTTCTCCATTCTTCTCCGTCTCTTTTCCGTTCTTCTCCTCTCTCATTTGCGTCTCTTCCTTTCGCCATTCTTCTCCATTTTCTTCTTCTTCTTCTTCTTCTGTATGTATACGTGTATGTGTGTGTGTGTGTGTGTGTGTATGTATGTGTGTGTATGTGTGTGTGTGTGTGTGTTTCTTATTCTCAAGTTGGTCCAGGAGGTTCCGGGCCTCAACCGCCCTGACGCTTAATAGTGATATGTACGTTTTCTTCACGTGAGGAAGAGTCGAAGGTGGAGCGAGTCGAAGCGAAATGACGGAGGGGGAGGAGGCAGACTGACCGGAGTAGTCGCTTCCACCCGTGCCACGCCGTCCCGTGCCCGTAGGAGAAGAATAACTTCTGCTACTTCTTTCCTGGTGTTAATTACAAAACGCGAGAATAAATTGCCAGGCTAAATGAGTGCCCGGTATCTCTCGTCGGTCTTGTCACGTCTCTTCCTTCGTCCTACGACTCGCCGTCGCCATGACGGTCGAATGAATGAAGGCTAAACCACACACGTATGAACAACAAATGGAATTTATTAAGCATCATAAAATCGATTTTTTTTCTCTTAGTATGTAATAAACTACAACATTATATATCCCTGTATGTAATTCAAAGATGTATTTCATCAAATTTCAAAAAATTTGATTTAATTTATTTTTTTATTTAAATAACAAAAAATTCACACATTATATATATATATATATATATATATATATATATATGTTATATATTAGGTGTTGGAATTAATTCGTAGCGTTTTTAATGAAAGAATGTTATTTATTTCACATGAGCATTAAAAAATACATTAATGAAAGTACTTCCCATCACTTGTAAAACGCTACGAATTAATTCCAACACCTAATATATACACACACACACACACACACACATAAAGAGAAAGGTCAATGTAGGTATATTAATATTATCGAGCGAAAATTAAATTTGCATAAATTTGATAACAATAGAAACTATTTCAGAACAGTGCAGCCAGTTTCGTTTGATCTTCGAAAATATTTTTCCCCGAGGCTTGCGCGTCGCGGGATTTCGATTCGCCGTTGCGGTTCTTTTCGTTTTTTAGATAAAGGACCGTGCGTTTCTTTCGGTCGAGCAACTACCGGTGAACAGAGGGCCACGTGAAATTATTCGGAAGATATGCCTTTTGTGCTCGCTTTCTCCTTTCTATCCTCGATGTACCCGTGATCCCGTCACCATTGTTCTTACCAAACGACGAAGTCCACGCTCATCCTGCTCCATCATAAGCACGCTTATATACTTGTAAGGGCGTGTTTGTGCTTAGGCACGTATACGTTTACCCTTGACACTGACTCCCTCGAAACCCTTGGATTTAACCCTCGAACACCGACCCTCCGGCTACGGCCGATGACATCGCGACTCATCGAGTACCGCTGCTCTCTTCCGCGTCCGTTCCGATCGTCGAATCGTAAACCCTGACTCTCGATTTCTCGTTTTATTGAGACAGTACGTCAGTGATCGCGATGTTTATCTAAGCGCAAGAATCTGGGCCGATTGAAGATAAAATGAAGTGTAACGGAGAGACGTGCAATTACCGTAGTATGTACACATGCAACGAAATAACCAATATTGTTCTCCGAGCGTGTGTTAGTACATAAACACAAGACGGGAAACACAGTTTCGCGCAGAAGGAATCCGGTTTTTCAAGTAATCGAGAGCTGAAGCAAGCAACCAGTCAGACAGCCAGCCAGCCAGCCAGCCAGCCAGTCAACCAGCCAGCTTACCAGGCGAACATCTCAGACCAGCAAGTAGGCAGGCGGGCAGCCATCGAGGTAGCTTCCAACGTCTGTTGAGTTTGGAAAGAACGGAGGAGAGAGTGGATACCATAGGTATCCACACCTCCTTGCTCCTCCTCTGCTTTACCGTATTCCTCTTTCCTCGTTTTCCTTCTCCACCATTCGTCCTCCTTCTTAATCGATCGATCGGACAACAGAATATATTGAGATGCACAGGTATCTCACGACTGACGAACAAAACAAGTCTATGTTTCATTAACCGCAATTATCATTTAATAACTCACAAATAATAATAGTATAATACTTGTTACATTAAGTTAATAATACTGATTTTAGTCAATGCTTATCTGCATAATGCAGCGTTGTACGTATAAAAAAAATATTTCCCGCTATTTCTCACAGTTCTTCCATGGAGAACGTCACGAGAGTATTGAGACGCAAGCATCTTACAGTCGATAAATAGAAGCTTATGGAGAAGATTACGAGAGAGATAAGGAAGAAGAGAGAGCAACCAAGCTTATTCGCGTAAGTAATGATAATAACGTATGAGAGAAACGGCAGGACTTTCCTTTTGGAGACTACACCGAATCCTCGCGCCGCATCCTCAGAGTCCTTCCTCTCCCTTCTATCTTTTCGTGTGCCGCTAGAGTTACTTCTGCTTCATCCCACTCCTCTCGCACGCAGTCCAGTATTTGTTCTTCCAACGTCTCTTCTTCACTATGAGAGAGAATCATCCAAGGGCAGTAAACCCTTTGATATATAGTCGAAGGTTTTTAGAGTTCTGTCAGCCACGCCCACAATCAGCCTTAGTATTATTTACACTCCTCGTGCTTCGTAGACGATCATCTCTCTCATAGATCTCATCTTTTTCTCTCTTTCTACATGCCTCTTTCTCTTCTCCTGCATTCTCTCCTTTTCCATCTCTTCGTCCTCCTCCTCTTCTTCCTCATCCAAGTCAAAGCTAACGTCATCTCTACCCCTTCCTTTCTCCTTCGTCTTCATCTTGATCACCGGCCTTTCGTAAACTTTTTAACGATTTCCTCAACGTATTCTGTCGCTTTGTCTTCGGGCGTCCTGCATAATATAACAGTGCCAACCCGGAGGCCGTTGGGGATCTTGAATCTTCTTTTGTTCCTATCCTATCTACTCCTTTGCCCCCTCCTTTTCTCCGCGATCTTCTTTTGCCTCGCTGATCTTCTCCAGGAGGGCCAAGCCCTCCGATGAACATACTCCGAATTTATAAAATTAGGTACGATCGCGGCTGCGTCTCGCGAAATTATCTATCCCCAACGACCTCTTACACTCCTCTCTCTCAATCGTACCCGCGGGGCCAGATTTCGGGTTTCGTTCAGCGTCTAAAAGCGCACCCCGCAGAAAAAAAAGGACCGGCCAGCCGAATATAAATCGACGCATATTTTATTCGACGTGAAATTTATCGGCTCGAAGAAACCGCCCGAAATTTCGGCGATCCGACTATCGACGCCGTTCGAGCGCCGATTGATTTCGTCCAATTGTCGACGTTTACCGCGTGTTGTTCTCCGTGATATGCTCGAGGCATGATCGCACTCGTTTGCACGCAAGGTACAATCGTCTCGATCGATTTCATTTCTCTCGAAAGATAAGAAAGAAGGGGCCTGTTGAAAGGCGCGTGAAACGTCAGACGATAGAGACAAACAGACAAAACATTACATTTCGAAATCGCTCTGGCCGTCACGAAAAATTGTATCCGAGCCTAATCTCGAAGGTAAATCTCTCCCGCGGGCTAATCAAAAGCAAGGATCAAACCTGGGGCCCATGTTCCCGAACCATCTGCCTCTGCTGCCCGCCGGCCAGCGTTGCAATAGTCCGGCCCGGCTATCCGCGTGGCGAACTTTCGTTCAGTCCCACCCGGGTCGATACTTTTCACGTGATCATGCAACATCGCTTAATCCTCTGCATAAACATTGTATTGTATTTCGCACAGGAGATGCTCCCATTATATCATATTTTGTTATTAATATTTTCTGACTGGATGGATCCAGAAGCTGGTACGGGCCGCTTTTGTGCATCGACGAGCGTAAAAAGAGGGAGAGAACGAGACGGAAAGGACGATGGCGCGGGAGAGACGGAGAGCGAACAGTACCGGTTTTCTCGATCGTACGATACCCACCAGGTATTTTCATTATTCGCGATCTAGCATAAAAAATATCACCGAACTATATATAAACATATTGTTCAATCATATTGTTCGTTCATAACTATTAATTATATATTTATTTAATAATGAATATAAATAAAAATTTGTTACATACTCTTTCTTCATAACACATAATAATAGGATATTTTTAATTAACGATGGGATTGTATTTCATCGATAATTGATAAAAGCAAATGAAGCTAAAGAGAAATTTATCACGATCGATGCAGTAGTTGCAACCGAGCAACATTACAGAATTCCGCGTACGTAGTCGCAATAAAGCCACGAACGTTTAAAATAAAATTTTTATGATGACCAGGTTTATGTCCTTTGATATGCACCACGTGAGTCCAATTGTTGAAGCGTTTTAAAGCCCGCGCGTCATCGCATTCTGCTGTGCGCATCCGTATTTATCCGCGCTTACCAGTCTGCGGACGACGTTGTTTATCATTTTATGCGATTATTAAAGCAAAGATTAAGCCGCGCCGTTAAAGCGGCGCAACGTGCGCGAATTACGCTCATACGGGGGAATCAACAATTCGTGGGATCCACGCCGGGATCTCTCGCAGAGAACGTTGTAAAATTCGACATTTCCAGGTACGAGAGGCCACGGCTAATTTGTGAGGACGGTTGTTTTCACGCGCGTAGCACCGGTTGCGGCACACAAACGAGCCCATCATTTTTTGATCGCTCTCGAAAGACATTCGCCCCCGCCGTCGGGTCGACCTTTTACGGCCGGAAAACAGCGGCCGGTGTCGATTCCCATTTGCTCGCTCTGTTATTTTTCTGTTAACCCTCCCACACCCCGGTGGTTACCACCGGCCGGCCCTTGCTTTTTATTTCCCGCATCGCGCGCGTTTGTTGGTCACGAGGGCCGCGCGTACGAATTACACAGAAATATTCGCGCGCGGACAAAGCGGCTGGCTCGTTGATTCGCAAGTTAATTGAGCGGCGCGGCACACTCGTCGGACCACTAACGAGTAAATTGTTGACTACCACCACACTGCCACCACCATCACCACCACCACCACCCACCAGCAACGCCATCGTCATTGCGCCACCGGGCCAGCGCGAGACCGCGTGCGGAAATTGTACAGATTTTTGAGCCAATTAGTCGCGATTTTAATCGCAGGAAATTGCCGTCACTTTGCCCAAAAAGCGTTTCACTTTCGCTGATCTCCTCTGTCGGTGTCGGACTCTGCGGTTTCGAGCACGCGCGATCGATGTAACGTACCTCGCTGTCCCATACATGAATCGCATTAAAAACATATAGATTAATACAGAAAATATCGTGCTGTGTTAAAGGAACAAAATAGTTTTCTCACAAAATGCAAAAGAGAAAGTTTTCTAGAAAAGCTACTGCAGAATATCTTAGGTTTCGATAAATCAACGACTGGCACAAACATGACTAAAAAAAATTTGAGGCATTATATTGATAATATGATAACAGATTAATTACTACATACAGTTTTATTTTTTAGTTTATCTTTAAAAATATTTTTAATTTTAACCTGTACACTGAAGAAAACTAAATTTAACAAATATTTATTTAAATAATTCTAAATAAATATTCACTAAATAACATTTATTTGATACAAAAATAATTCCATTTAACTGCCATTTTCTTATAACATGATATTTATTTACTATAAGTAAATGTTTACCTAGTATCATTCAAAGAAATAGAATACGTATTAAGTTGTAATAAATTCTTTCCAGTGCAAAATATGTCACATAAGAGTTTAAAACAATTACTGTTATCATGGTACATTCTTCAGCTGTCAAAAATCGCTGTATTATTTCACCAATTATTTTACATTTCTATGCGACAAATCAGACAAACGTCTCAGCTTGTCACTAATTTTACTGCAAGTTTTAGAAATACAGAATTATGTTTCAAGAGAAAATTAAAAAATAAAGCAATTAATTTGATGTCATACAATCAATATGGCACCTCATATAGCTGAGTCTTAAAATCCATAATTCCGCAAAATATACACAGTAATGATTTTTCGGACGACTGACAACTTTGGAACAGAATCTCCGGAGAATCCTAGATCTTACGATGGATGAGCGGATCCCTGAGAGCATCGTAAATGTGCCTCCAGGTCTTCGTGGAATAAAAAGGACAACAGTCCAGAGCGCGAGGACAGTCGTAATTAAGTCGTACTAAAATTCTGTCGTGCCTCGTGAGAGCTTTGAAAGGCGGCACAGATTTTATAGCTGCGGCCGAAGCGACGTGTCAATGTGATACATGCTTGTGTTCGTCGACTGCTCCTTTATTTTCTCGCGAGACCGACGAGTCGAAAGAAGAGACGTGCGAAGAAACGTTGCAAATGCGTCTCCCACGACGAAACAGACGTTTCTATACGATGTGCTGCGATTCACCATTCCTGCGCCAGCTTTAGCCACATTTTCTACGCCGCGCCGTAAGGCTCATAATCACAGAGATAAGGCTCGATCGAACATCCCTCAGCATTCACGCGATGGACCTACAATTGTATTTTTCTGACGCGTGATTGCGAGAAGCAATTTACGGTAAAAGGGATATATTATATTAATAATGCTCTTTTTTTCTCATCGTATGCTAACGAGAGAGAAAGGCCTCATGTTCTTTCTCTCTCGTGCACATGCAAACTCTTTCGACTTTTTTGGCCTCCTCTCGTTGACGTCTTCATTTGCAACGCCGGCTGTGCACGAGCTCTTTCCTCGCGACGTAAAAAGTGATGAAACGCGAAAATTCTTGACGCGATTGATTTACGGTCACGCGTCGTGCAGTAAAGGTGTTACAAAAATGAAGAGGTTAATACATGCGGTGCTTTTGTTACTCCGATTAACTCTGGCGCCTTCTTACATTTCCCTTAGCAGCCTCCGCCGAGATATAGTCGCTTTTTCGTTGTATTGTGCACGCTTTCTGTTTGTTTCCTCTCATAAAAAACAATCAAGCGCGACCACATCGTGCCGGATAAAAAACAGTAAATCTCGATTATAAATGATGAGGAGTAGAAAATCGACTGAATCGTTACTGATCTGACGCAAAGGCAAAAAATAATAGATCGACTGTATAGAGATTATATCTCAAAACTTTCACTCTCTCTATTCCATTTTGCTTCACTTTGTGTTCCATCAATAATAAAAAATTCAAGTTCACTTTTAAATTTATCATGGGAATCACCGTCCGCAATAATAATCATTTATCAACGATGTTTCGATAAGTTTGACCGTGTGAGTAAATTTTTGTTATATTCCAATATCAATATAGCATAATAATAGTCTATATAAATGGATTATACTCTTGACGTTCTTACCATAATGATTATTTTTTATTCGATTCTCTCTCCACGGAGCGTAATTCCGGACCTCGGGAAAATTTCAGGGTTCTCCAACGACTTTTGTGTTCCGATGCGTATTCCTTTAATACGGTTAACCGACAAAAATTATCAATACAATCCACATATCCTCATCTCACGGTCATCGTTTTCCCAATTCATTAATTATCTTGCGCGGCTACCTGGCCTGGTCGGAATCATCAACCGCAACTTCGTGGGCTGTGATGGCCCGCGGTTAGGAGGACTGGATACAAACTTACACAAGCACACGAAATATATACTTGGTACTTCCGTATCAACGATCGTATAATCCGTCATACGTTACTTGCAATATTTAGTATTTTTATGTCTAAATAAATTTACAGTATATTATTTCCGATAATTAACACCTTTGTTTTCGCATCTATAATATATACAGCGATTTTAATTTTTTTAGATACATGAAACAAACATGTTTATAAATGTTATAATGAACATAGAAGATAGATTTAGATTAGAAAATTAATATGAAACGATAAAGCTATATAAAAAACGGCCAATTTTAATTACATAATATACTATTTTTAATATTAATCGTAATTACTAGGCAAATTAGCAATAACGCCAGTTATTAAGTTCTTCACCATCCATTGATAACATCTAATTATGAATATACAAGTAACGCCATCGTCAAAAGAGAGATACCTATTCATAGTAATCTATTCTCCCTATCAAACCATCAACAAAACGTAACTGCTCATTAAGTACTCATGCGCGCCGGCAGCAATTAAAATCTTATATATGCGTGACTCCCGGAAATGTGTAAAGCAATTCTACAAGCACATCGGATTACTTCTTCAAGCTAAAAGTATAGTAGGACTCATAAATTAGACGAATAATAAATGAGAAAACGTCAAATATATGAGTCAGGTGCGATATTTAGGTACGCAATAGTAAGTTAACACAAATCAGTTAATAATTATAAGTATAATTAATCAAATTGTACGTTCGTAATAAATATCATTAATCAAATTAACTTTTCAGCAAGGTGATGATATAAATACATATGGGTATATTTTACTGTGTATGAATATATCCTTCTCCGAATTAAAAACGGAACAAGTATAAGATCCACGTGTTCTGAACGTCGGCCAATATCAACGAGCATCCAATATCTATATAGATATATTTTTATTTTACCGTAGTCGTACAATCGAAGTATCATTTCTCGCTCAATCGATTGTTTCGGGGAACGCGCGTATTTCTGGAATTAGGGGCAGGCCGAATCTTGACACGAGACGACCGAGACTTACTTTTACGCTATTATTTTTGAGCGTGAAAATTGTCGCGGACACGACGCGACAACGAGAATCGGGATGGTTCGGGATGGTCGACGCATGATATTGAAGCGATGTCGGGTCACTATTAGCCGGGTTTTATTGGTACACGGGCCAGCCGTGTGCCGGCTGACCTACGACCGCCAATAGTTAATCAATGCTTTTATGAGCATTCGCTTGGCAGTACACCATCGTTTCAAGCCGCGGCCCGTTCAGCCGAACCCACCCATCCACCCGACCGACCGACCGACCAACCAACCACCCATCCAGCCACCCAACGAGGGCGACACGCTTCCCACTCCTCTTTTCTCTCTCTCCCTCTCTCTTTTCCGCACGTGTACGTATGTCGCATGCTCTTCGAGCAACTACCCAAAATTTACGTTACCACCACCACCGAGACGCCTCTATCCGTTTAAACGACCGAACGATTACGCCCGTCGACGTAATGTATTAGTTATAACGCGCGAGCGTCGCCGATGAATCGAGTTCATTCGCCCAGCTCGACCACGCTCGGACATCGGTGACGTGTTATATATTCGGGTGCTTAAGGAGAAAGTCGAAAATTTATTAACAGTAAATTCGCTCATATTTGAGCTAATGCTCGTCATACTCGCCCAAACGCCCAAACCGACCGGATAATTGACTTAGTTCGCGCGCTAATAAACAATTCGATATGCATTAGGTCACGTAATATAAATTACGCCGGGTCAATTTGATTAACGCCTTCACGATCGATACATCGAACGATTACACAGATTCGGTTTCTCGAAATTACGGATTTGAGTCATCTTGCGATCCGAATCGAATTAAAAATAGGAACCGTCGATAAGCTTGTGATTCAAATTCGTCATGATGCGGCTATATAAACGCACAGCTGCCGCTTTTGGGGAAACCTCCTCTCTTTCCACCCGCTATTCATTTCTTTTGCCGCTTTTAATTTCGTAGAGACAACATAGATGCGTATCAAGCGATGATTCTCGCACGGGTACGTACTCACACAAGCGTCGTGTCGAATCCATTGTGAGCCGCGCTCCCGAAACGCATGTTTCGCGCCCGCTATCGCGATCGGATCTTGCTTGTTGAGTTTATTAATTGCGTTATGGGAAGTGCCTCGCGTACACCGGGCGAAATTGAAAAAAAATATATATATATATATATATTGGACTCTCATTCTCCACGTCTCGTTTCCTACGTACGTACGTTTCAACCTTTTTAATTTGTTCCTCGGACGGTTATACTATATAATATACCGATATATATATATTTTAAGGGAGCAGATCGAGTGCAACCGGGATACGGCCGCGACGAGAGGCAAGAGCAGGGGGACCGGCTCCAATCGTAAAACAATTATACAATTACCGCGCGGCCGTAATTAATTGCCGGCCGTTTCAACGTTTACCCCGACGAGCGCGCGAGAGAACGAGCGCGGCTGGCTGCAGGCGCGGACCCGCGCGAACGCGCCGCGGCATTAATTCATTAACGTTGCACCGTGAAACGTATTTGCCCGTAAAATTGATCGGCCGGCGTGTTCGCGATTATTTGCTTAAACAATTTCCGAACGTCGATCGACGCCGCCGCCGTATGACGTGATTTAACGATTTCCTTCTCTCAGCGTTGACGGCAATAACGTTCCCATTTCTCTCTCCCCCCTCCCCCCTCTCCCCCCTAATATATATATATATATATATATATATATATATATATATCTGCATGTCCCCCGATGATAATATATCTGTGAAATAACCCTTCAAAGCGCTATCGAAGAGCACAAAGAGAGTCCGCGCAAATAAACCAATGAATATTGTATGCGCGTTTATCGATCTTCCGGATGTTCACGGCGAGCGATGAATATCGCGCAAGTATGAACGAAATCGTGCGAGATTATAATACTGTTAATTGCGTTATGTTATTAATAATACTGAGTATTGATAATTAATGAAATATCTGACGATGAGTGAACGATTACGTACGACGATGGGATGCGCAAAGCGGTGCAGCAACGCCACGATAAATTGAGAATGGCATAGGAACTTCCTGGATCGGAATTCGACATGGGGAATGTGAAGACAGCGCGAGTATCAATTGCGTACGTAAAGGGATCGTACGATATCCCGGGCAACGGTGACCGCCACCGCAGGCCGCAACACGACGGTGCAGTCGCAGTTAATTTGCTCACTCCAAGTGTGTTTGATTCCCCTAATTAATTGATCAGTAGGGTCACCGTATGCCAGAGCGTATATACGGATGGCAGTAATCAAGCGCGTGGCCCTCGCTACGTACGTCTATTTGCACGTACGTGCTCTATTTGGCATAACCCCACGCTCGACCGTCTGCGTTTATACGTATAAATTCTTCCGCGAAAATCTCGATCAAAAATCAGAACATTTAAATTTACACATTTTTATCATTCAATAAAACACAACGAGTTAAAATTGGCAAATAACGATCGCAATACAGCAGAGATGATTCTAAAGGTCTCTGATCTTATTAATATATTCATCGATAAGATATAATTGCTTTCAATGGCTGCGTTCAGCGGCCAACAGTTGAGTCAACGGTTGAGTAGGGAGCACTCGCTGTTATTCGGTGAATTCTTTTAGATCATGCAATCAGCGTTTTAGATCTAGAAAGAATAATACATCAATAGCAGCGAATGCTCACTCAAGAGTCACTCACTGTTGAGTCCGTTGTACGCAGCCAATGGTTTACTTTAAGGCAACTTTACACATATTAAATGAAATAATTGTGGGTACTCACCGAGATGTCCGTTCTCGTAATAATCGCCGTTGTCCATTCTGTGCTTCTTCAGGGAGTGTTGAGGATGATGACCAGCCGCCGCAGCTAGGTGACTCGCCGCAAGGCTCAGCCCAACGGAAGCTCTCTTTGGGGGTCTTCCTGGCCTGGAGCTGTACAGTGAGAGAGAGTTACTGTGGTTAGAGACACCCGTCATCGAGGTAATGTCTTACCCCGATCGTTGTGGTCGCGATATTCATCGCGACCGATTATCTGTTGAAAAGATTAAGGAGGAAATATCAGCCCTCGCGCGCGAAGCACGGAAGTAAGTCTCTCGATTCATTAGTACGATCGAGATCGTCTCGGCCGATTAGATATCGCGAGAAATGAGAATACCGTAACTGCGAATTATCAATGATTATGAATCGAGCTGTGAGCTGTGAAATTGGAAACTGCTGCGTGGCACGACACGTATGTAGAAACGACTGCTTTAACGACCGCCTGCTGATCTTTCCTCTGTGAATAAGTCTTATTTGCAATACCTCGAGTGGATCTCAAGTCCTGATTTCAAGATTATACTCGAGAGGAAAGGCATCCCAGAAGAAACCGCGCGAACCATTAAACGAACACCCGGCTCACTACCCGAGGAACCAATTTGAAAAGTCTTGTTGGCTAATCTACGTAGATCGTTTGTGAACGTTTCGAGAGCGGACTCTTACATGACTAAGGGAAAAGAAAAATCATCCGTGAAAATGACTTTCACTCTAAATTCATTATCGACAAACTAACAAACAAATCTGCAAAGTTTTGCGCATTATCATTAAATTATAATAACATTTCTTCACGTAACATACGTAATAAACTCATGCACGAATGATTGAATATATAAACATTAAATGGGCGAATGAAATTACGTGAGTTCTACATTTAAGATACTTACATGGCAAAATACTTGCGTAATTAATTATGCAATAAATAATTATGCAATAAATTATGAAAGATTTTCATTGCATTCACAAGACTGTCTAAAAATAAATCTTACGGAAGATTCCGCGATCTATTCTCCCAGAAATTCAGTGCTTTATTATAGGATCGAGTTCCGTTTCGAGTGGCCGGCGTTTTCTTTTGATGAGCGTCACTGGCACCTTTCGAGCTTTGTCGGCGGCGAAGCAGACGAGGAAGATCTCCGTTGAAACAATCTGTACGATAGTGACGATGATACTGGTGCGTCCAGGAGAGGGAGGTTCATTTTTCATAGGCGGTAGGCGCCAGAGAGGCGCTCACGCATACACGCACAACGCATGCATTCACATCAACACTAGGACGTTACGCACGAAATACACGCATGTACACAGAGATGTATTTTGCTTTAGCGAGGGAATATCCGGGACTTGTTACCTTTCTTTACTCTCGATATAACACCCAATCGCGAACGTTCTCAACCTTTCCCATGACGATGCATCTCCATATAAATGATAAATTAAATTTCGATTAATTAAATTCTTCGCCTTCGATCGGATGACACATCGAAGATAATCGGGACGCATTTTTAGAGACTCGGGATCGTTTTCTTAATTATATACATGCATCCTTCACACGATCGTACATTATTCACGTAGAATCGTTAGGGAAATAACGAGACGAAGGCTGAGCACCACTAACCGGTAAGCGAGCAATCTCATAGTAGTCAAGACAGATTTGTAAATCTAATTTTTCATCCCGTCTTTCTGCCTTGCCCTCTCACTTTGCCTCTTCGTTGCCCAGAATCTTCCTCATCTCCTCCTCAGTATCTCACTCTCTTCTCTTCGTTTTTCGGCCGTCCTCCTCCCACTTCTTCCGCCCTCTCTTTCTCACTCTCTACGACATTCTTTTTCGCCTTGCTACTTGTCTCTCGCTCCATCCCTTTTTCACTGCTGCTTCTCACGCACGCGGGATCCCCAGACGATTCTCAGACGGCCGGTTTATACGGCGGTGATCTCTTAAACCGCTTAGCTTCAGGTTACACCGAAAACACGAGCGCACTTTCTGAGCGCTTAGACCCCGCATAATGCGCATTTGTTTGCGTGCCGCGCGATCAGCGAAATAAGACGAGGCGCCGGCCGGCGCGAGCAGTGGCCGGTTTAAAACATTTCTCTCAGCGAACGGAAATCTAACGTGAGTCGAAACGATATATTTATCCAACGACTACGCTGCATTCGCAACAAAAAAAAAAAAAAAAAAAAAATTTATACTTTATAAGTATCTGTTAAAGATTGAAAGGTACGGCATTGAACACAATCCTCCGCATGTAATATACAACATTTGTTTCTCCACAAGTTTTCTCCTGCCGACGAGTCAGGAGATATTTACGCAATATCTCGTGCATTATGCAGCGAAACAATGGCGGGTCAACGATTGATCCATGGGCGTGGATCAGACCGTTGGCCAAGGAATCAAAAGATCGCTAATAAACGCGCGTTGCGGCAACAACGGCCGCGCTACCGTTCGTTCCATTTTATATCGTGAAAACTAATCCGTCTTTCGGGGCGAACTCAGCTGGCAACTTACGCCATATTGATTGCAATTATTACGGCAAGGAAAATTAACTTTTATTACGAAATAATCAGAACGGGAAAGAAATATATAAAATGTAATTGAAATATATATAATGTAAAAACAAGAATTTTTGAAAAAGTTTCCCTTCAAAGTAAACGCGCGACCAGCTTATCCAGGCAGCTTGTCCTTGATATTCTCAGATCGCAAGTAATTATTAAAAAAGTGGTTTCAATGCCGTTGCCAGAAGGTTCCAGATAATTATATAGGTTGCTTTCCTCCTCAGAACGTTGTCCTCCAGAAATGTCTCCGCGAAAGCGATCGTGGAAGAATTTATGAGTGCCAGCGTATCTCGTGCAAATCATGTATACGCGAGTAAGCCGCAATTAGAGCGGCATAATCGTAATGAACGATCGAAGATCGAAAAACTTGACGACTTCTCGAGCCGTCCCGTCTCTTGTCGCGTGATTTACACAGCCGGAATAAGACAGACGTCCGCCGCATTTAATTGCCAAGCGAGTCGCGTCGAGTATAGTTTTCGAGCGGTCGAAACGGTTAGACGGCTGGAAATTATCGCTCAAACGATCGTTTTGTACGTTATTCGCGGCACGGTGCGATCGATCGATTAGATCCGGCAGCGCACACTTCTGTATTGTATTTGGCCGGGTTCTCATTCGGAATTGCGTGTGGGCATTAAGAGTTGCCGATGATCGGGCCAGGTGCTATGCCCCCGATCTCGATCGTTCCCCGCCCTAATGATCGTTGCACCTCCGATGGAGAACCGGATCGCTCCGCGTGAAAAGGACAGACAGATCGACAATGGAATCGGCAAGGAAAGGATCGGAGAAATGCGTGGAGAAAGAAATGGCAACGCACACGAAACGTACAGAAGTAAATGGGGGAGGGAAGAAAAAAACAACCCGGGAGAAAGAGAGAAAGAGACTCATCGCGCGGCGCGACTCGCGGGGAATTACATGGCTTTCGTAAGCGATGGGGCGTTTAACGATCTATCGACTTCGAAATTCGTCTTTGGTTCTTCCAACCATTCCGCTCGTCCGTATCCGGCGTAGTCCGTGTGTTGCAACGTGGACAAAAAACACGGCCTCAACAAAACGCAGCGAGCCGATCGAATCGAATCGATCGAATCGAATTCATGATTCGAATTCGCTGCTGGAAAGGTGTCCGGCGTCCGATCGACATCAAGGTGTAAGACGCAGGTGGAATTGTCCGTGTTTTAATACGCGCTAACTTTGAGCGGCGAATTCGAACGAACAAACGAACGGAATTTGCGAAATCGAGGGGGAAAAGAAAAATGAAGCGATCGAGCGTTACGCGACTACGGTGGAACGAGATAGATCGAGCATGTATTTAACTGTACGTGGAAGTGGTACTCGCTTAGATTGCCGATCTGATATTAGCCTTAAGTAGATGAGCGCGGTGTGATTTATAGCGCGGGTACCTTAATTGTCTTAATTATGCGGCAGCCGCTTCCGTGGAAAGCGCGGCACCGCTCCGCGCGCAATCGACCTCGATGTAATTTAACGTGAGCGTTTTCTCGCGATTCCTACCGCACCTGACAGTTCCTGCGCCCATTACGATAAACTCTGACGATAAACCAACCATAATTCCCCATTAAAATCGATGCGCGAGAGGTCCCGCCATTGTGCGTCGTCCAAAACTTCCTTCGTACGGAAACAAATGGAACGGATATGAATATCGTTTCTCCCAAGCGCAATTACGGTTATTAATTTATATTCGCGTGTATTCGCGTGTATTCGCTGCGGTAGGAAATAAGGTAACGCATATGCTGTTAGAAAACAGCGTCTGCGTTCTCCATTCGCAAATTCATTTGGCACACGACAAATTGGATGGAGTCGAACGCGACGTTAATTAGTTTTCTCGAATCGCGTTACCATTGACGTTACCGAGTTCCGCTGTTTTGTTTTTTTTTTGTTTTTTTTTTGTTTTGTTTTTTTCCGTCACTAAGCTCGTTCGTTATTGGCAGAACGATGATTACATTGTAACGCAAATATTTGCCATTCGTGTTTCACGTTCGGGGAGAGATGGATGGAAATGACGATGGCAAGAGCGTGTCGAGCAGAAGGAGAAGAGAAGATGTAGACTAGATGCGTGGTCTGTCATGCGAATATCGCGTGTGTGCCATCCTGACCCTATCTACCTGTACGCCACATTAAATCGGTACACATTGTAGAATTCCTTATGATGCCTTCCTGTCGACGTCTTGTCAACACAACGGGAAGTTGGTGTCATTTACTAACAAATCAAGATAAGAGACTTCTCCCAGACGTGAAAGAAAAATTTGCATTTTAACAATAAAATGTCTTAAGAATCCGATCGCTAAGATATGAAATATTTGAAAAATCGCATAGTACATTATAATTTAATATAACATTTATCGCGATAACACATTTATCGCAGTAACTATTAATAGTATTATGACTTTTATGATTTAATAAAGCGCATTTCTTGACATATAAGTCTTGATCGCGAATGCGATGGCATTCTGATGAATTCAACGTCATGGCTGCCTGACGCTCGCCAGAAAATAGTTCAGATGAGTAGAACGAGACGAGAGAACGAACGAATGAACGAACAGACGAGTAAGTGCGCGAGCGAGCGATCGTAAATTGTCAATTTCGAAGTCAATTTGGCCAGGCTTACCAATCGGCTGCCGGTTAATTTCAAGGTGAATTGTGTCCAATATGGGTATATTATTAATGGCCCGCCGAGGGATAGGGTGCACTTCGGACCGACGAGGGTTGCAACCCCGTTCTCGCGCATTGCCCAAATCTATCGCTCGGGGCTGGCGGTATGCTCTCGCATTCGGTATTCCGGATTAAATGCTCTCTGATGTTGCTGCAACAGCGGCGGTTGCACTGCCGTCTCTCATATACGTCTAACGTTCGTGTACATGGAATGTTTGGAGAACGATGAATATCGTCCTGTGCGCGAAACTGCGAGAATGAAACTAACGTTTCCACTCTAATTGTATTTTTTCCCGGTATAAGCTTACTTGTAGAATGTCGAGCGTTATGATTATTTTCACTTTCGTAAGTTTCTTTTGTGATTTTTTACAATACTCGAGACGTCCACTCTTTTTTTTTTTTAAAGAAATATTTAAATATGTAGAAGAATCAATCTCTCTCTCTCTCTCTCCTTCTTTATGGATTTTTGAACACCGGCACGCGAAACCGGCATTTCGAAACTACGCTAGTTTTATGTGTTCCCGCTGTCGGTTTCCTGTTTCCAGCCACGGCTGAAGCGCAAATATCGCGCCTTGTCTCTCGCGAGACTAGCTACAAAGCTACAAAGGACCCACTATACCGAAGTCAAACACGACACTATCTTTGAATTACGGCGCCGTTGTCTTATCGCATCCTGCCGCTACCGTCTTGCGCTGTCCAAATACTCCGAGGCGTCCCGAAAACAAGGGCCATCCGCATTGGGTTATGGGAAAATAACTCGAGTAGACTACTCGAGGACTCGAGAGAGCTCGCGGAGTCTCTTACGAGATCTTTGTTAGTCTTTACGAGTCGAATATCTCCGAATATGCGACTACAGTGAAAGTAGAATGAGTGAGACTCGAATGAGTTTCGAATTTAGGTTCGATGAGAGCTGCTTGCTCTTTTACGCTTTGCCACGTGACCTTACACGTCACAAAAGCCCCGATTCAGTCATGGCTCATAGAGTTTCACCCCGGTTTTTCCGTACTATTCTCCGTATTTGATCTATATTGCGGAGTCAGGTTTCGTGTGACCTTACATCTGGTTTGAAGCGATACAGTCATCAGATATTAAGAGCGTTTACATTCTGCTGGTAAACTGTGTCGGTGGTTGTCAACGGCGTATTATTAGGGGAACTCAGCTACATAATTGGCTTTTATGAGCTGGTAGCTTTTATAAAAATGACAATAGAGATAAATTCTCGGTAATGCTAGCGTTCAGAAGAATGAGAGCTATGATATAAAAAAAAAACGTAAATAGTAAGTAACTCAACATTTTTATAATATTTGCTACTGCTTATGTCATTGCCTACAATCTTTACGTGATTAGCTGATTCGCTCAGTGTTTACATCTTACATTTTTCTATGTGCCATCGCTGCAAAATATTAAAATTCAAAAGTGGAAAAAATTTATTCACTTCGCACGAGTCACTTTTTGCAACTATTAAATATCCGTTTTACGCCAACTTTAAGAAATATCTCAATTTCCTGAGAATGATCATAATTTTGAGAACCCCTGCCGATATTATGATACAAGCGACCATTCTGTTTCCGAATTATCGTGTTTCGCGCGCTCCCCGGTTTCTCTTCCGCGTGTCCCTGCCCTCATTCGCCATTCTTGTCGTTTCCCCGAGTCCTCTCTTTCTGTCACACTCTCTTTCTCTTATCCTCTCGCGCTCTGTCTTTTTTTCGGGACTTGCGAAAGCGTCGGCGAGAGCGTCCCCTCGTAAAGCCTCGTCGCGTGCAATTCCCGTCATAACAACGACTTCAATTTTCGTCAAAAGTCTTTCGCCGTTATCGTCGTCGCCGTCGCCCTCCCCCTCCCTCCCCCCCCACCTCCTCCTCCCCATCCCTTCTCACCCCTTCGCCTCCAACGGTCTGGTCCTTCGATTTGCCGCTTTATAAACCCGGTCGCTATACCGGACGAAAATCGGCAGCCACCAGCGCCGTCGCCGTTATTACCGCGCGATATTTTCCAAATTATAAATTTTTACGACTGACGCGCGTAATACTCGCCCTTCGATTCCACGTGCCTATCTCTTCGTTTCCGCTGATGTTTCTTCCCTATTCGCTCGCTTTCCCCCGCGCGATACCGTTAGTCAGATTGGATTTGTCCGATTTTGTGCATTGAGCAGGAAAAAGGCAAAAGAAAATACTCCAAGATAGATATACTCCTCACATGTACTCTTACATATCGTACATCATATACGATATGAAGATTGCATGTAATATTATATCGCGTTTATAATTTCTAATTTCGATTTAATAATGATTTATCGTTTAATTGGGAAAAAAATTAATTGATTATAGACATAGCAGAACAATATTAACGAAGACCCGTTGCACGTCGCGATTCATGGTCGGATAACGTAATGAAATATACCGCTATCAATCCTCCACGCTCGCCAATTACCATGCGAGTTAGCGTAAGCATTCAAATCCAAGAATTTCTCAGCAAGATAGAAAGACAAGTGCGGAAATAAAAAGGCATTCGCATATGATATGGTTCGCGGATGATTTTATGCATCCTTGTGCCGTTACACGGAAGAGGAATAACGAAGGAAGTCTCTCCCCTCGACGTTGTGCCGGATAAAGAGAGAGAGAGAGAGAGAAAGAAAGAGCACTTTCTAATAACCACAATGTAACGCTGGGGTGCGTTACACAAAAGAAATCTTTTTCTCTCCCGGGCGGGGGTTCGAGACTTATCTTAGTAATATTGGATTAAAACTTATACCTCTCTCGGTCGCAATATGTTATTTTTATTGCTCGTAGCTTTGCATAATATTCGCTGGGGTGCGCGAGCGTCTTCTCCTCTCTTTCTCTCTCGGGTTCTAATTTTAATTTTTATGTCATGCCGCGTTGGGGAACATTACGATTCGACGTGGCCTACTTATTTGCGAAGATCATCTCGCGAATGTTTCGTCAGTTATATATTTCGGTAAAGGGCCGCGTGGCGCGAATTAAAGAGATAATACCTACATTTTCCTGTCCTGTGTGTCAAATAAAAAATTATTTTATCACGAAATAGATCGCGAATAATATCAAAAAAGTGATTTGAAAATACTCGTTGTATCATTACGTGAGACATCGTAATAACTTTTGTTTCAGCTGTTTTACAATTTTTTTTATGCCGAACATTTTAGACTCGAAATATTTAGACTCGAAATGTACACATATGACGTTTGCTCAGTATATAGAATTTGATTAATGTACATATGTGATAGATATAAAAAAAATTGTGGGAAACCACGGGCGCAGCGTGAGATCACCATCGACGTCAGTCGACATTAATAGAGACGAACGCGATTATATATCTACTCGTATTTCCGAGAACCTGCACGCATAGTTCGAAGTAAACCGACTTCAATTTCGGAACCCCCGCAAAGGTGTAAAATATCTCTATTACTGACACTGACAGAAATACAGTTTTTCTTCAGAGGACACGCGATGATCATTCCTGGGGAATGAAGAACAAAAGGCGACCCTAAAAATATGATCCATATTTCTAAAGGTTACAGATCCCGTCATCCCCGAAAATAGGGCGCGAATTTGACTCCGAGTAAATTACTTTTACTCTTCGAATTATTTCTCGTAGATCGAATTATCTCTCCTTTAATATCGACGCGAGGGACGGTTTTCTTTCTTTCTTCCCCAGAACGATTTCAGTAAATCCACTCGGCGCGATCCGTGAGATGACGATGACGACGACGACTACGACGTTATTCCTTCACGCACTCGGCGTAATACCCGATAATACCTGTATTTGCACGTGGTGGGCGCGACAGACCTCGCCCGTGCGACGTGCGTTACAGCTGCGTAATCCCGGCAATCTCGAGGACGTGGCCCAGTCTTCGGCGAGAGTAATCCTGCCAATTTGGGCCGCGGATTATCCCCGAAGGAGAGGGTAACAACGTTGCGTGCGCGTTGAGAAACTTTGATTCGATTTCGGCAAAATAACAATTCAAATCTTCACGTGTTGTCGCGAAGATGCGTCGGAATTTAATTTCGCTCCTTCTTAACTCAGACGACGTATACAAACACGTTACGAATTATCACGATATCGTGGACTATATCAGAATAGTCGAACTTTTCGAATAATCCACGATAAAAAAAAAATCTCAATTTCCTGATCAACGACATTACATCCGGATCAAAATTTCGATCTAAAACCATCTGGTTGTTAAATCGGTTTCGCAAATGCGAAGGATCGTGACTGGCTTAGAACGGAGAGAAGGTAGGTGTGAGCAGGGCAGGGCAGAACAGGGGGTGAAAGGTGTAAGTGCCAGAGAGGACGGTGCTTACCTCGAATAAAATATATCGACTCGTAAAGCGACTGCGGTGGTCGGCTTTTTGTCGGATGGCGAGCGTGCGGCAGATCGAGTGTGAGTGGAGCTGTGCGGGGGTGAGTGACTCGTGTGTATGTTGACATAGGGTGAAAGGGAAAGGTGTCTGCGATCTTTCTTTTTCTCTCTCTCTCTCTCTTTCATGATGGGACTCCTGGCCCCAGTGTCTCTCATTTCAATATTTCCATGATAAATCTACGATAAATCCGCGTCCTAGGCTTTTTTACGAGTCGCGACGGAATAAATAATAAAGCGGGCACAATCGTAGCTCCTCACACTAATACGATGCAACCAATACACCTTGCGATACACCTTGGTATACGCCGAGTCTCGTCTTTGGGTCCTTCTTCCCCTCCCTCCCCCTTCCCTCCTTCCCTGCTCTAGTCTGGCTTTTATGACCACTACATCCGAGAATATATCCGAGTACCAGATCCAAATAATAAGCGGAAGGAGGATAGTCGTCAGCGAGAAGGAAAAAAGGCATACCTCTGCGCGAGCATAAACTCACGCCGACTTATGGCAGATTCGTACCGTCGAAGAGACCCGATGGGTCTCTTTCCCCCAGGCTGATCCTCTTTTTCCTCCCGCCCCGTTATTCGTGCGGCTTTATTAAGTCGTTAAATCGCAAAATCGTTGTCGAGCAACTCTAAGCACACATTCGGATCGAATAGTCGTTGCGCGCGATAGTTTCGTCTATGAGATAGTCCTTAATTACCATCAATTAACGGCAGACGCGCATCTATTATCGTTGTATCGGTAGCCGTATGTTCTTCGGTGATCCAATATTTGCGTAAAAGAGAAAATTGCCGGTGCACGTCGGCATAAACCTCTTCTTCCGCATGGAAATCGAGCGACGACTATTAGTACGCGCGCGCAGAGTACGGGATATCCCGAGTGAATTATACGCGCGTTATCGCGTAACGCAATTGATTTTATTGCGCAATAAAACGCACCCGCGGGCACGCGTTTTATAAATCGCCTCCTTTTAGGATTTTTCTCATTGCACTATGTAAATGGATCCGAGTTTGCTCGCAAGCCGGTTAAATCGGACTGTGCGCGGAATGTCCGCCGATTCGAGCGGTCTTCCGCATTTAACCGCGATAATTAATAACGTAATTAAGTCGAGGTCCATAATTCAAAGGACGTCGCGTTCGTGAACCACTGAAGTAATTGGGGAATTATATTTTGTTTCCAAAGGGAGATCCCATCGGACGTCGAGAGGCTTCGTTGCTAGCACGCGCGGGTAAATTGTAATTAAATATCAAACGTTTGCAATTACCGCGCCGCACCTGCTCGCATTTCCTTCTCTCGTCGACTTCGCAGCGCATTAGTAATCACCCGTTTCCAAAGGGAACGTTCTTCGACGATAAATTTCGAACTTGATATCTGGGATCGATCGCGAGATATTTCTTCGAGAGAGAAATTATTGCCAATAAAAGGTGCACGGCCATTACGAATGTGTCGCTAACTTTCAACTGACTAATAGAAGAGAGTTGGCGAATGCGTGGTCGTCTAAATATCGTATCTCAGTATTTTACATTGTATTACTTAAGATAAGCAACATTTAGTAATAAATATATAAATAAAAAATGAGTAATAAGTTACGTCTTTGTGTTAGTGACGTTTAAAAAACATCAGGTATATCTGATATTTATAATTCTTAATCAATCTATGTAGTTAATAATAATGTAATTATACAATTTTATTTTGAATTTTTACATTTTCATAAAAGAAGATTCATTCTAAAATATCTTACATTCACTTTTGCAATTATTATAATATAAAGATTAAATTAATATTTTTATAAAATATATCAAGTTTCCTAAATTGTTCCACTCTACAATATAAAAAGCGAGCAATTGACAATATATAAATAAATGTCATTGCAAAAATAAATTCAAATCAGTTTTACTTTGACGTTCTTGTCTTTTTATTATTATTTGATAATTATTAAATATCTAATCTTTCTTTTATAAATTATAAAAATTAGATATTAATTAATGATTTCTTTTTATCAATCCTATATTTTTATTACCTAAATTGTACTTTTTACAACATGTGTTTACAAAAAGATTTATAACAAACTAATTTGTTATTAGTGAAAAGTCAAACGTGTAATATAATAAGTGTCCGAAACCTACCATTTCCAATTCAAGTCCATTTGCGTACAAACCAATATCAAATGAAAAACAAAAGAAAAACTGAAATATAACTTAAACAATACGCATTCAACAACTCTCCTTTACAATATCAAAACGATTATTCCAATAAAATTATTACAGCACCATTAGTTTTTGATTCCAATATAAATAAATAATATATTTTACATTTTTCAAAAATAAATGTACAAGATGATAACGCAAACGTTTTCATAATTAGAAGACAGCTCGAGATTCTCGCGAGCAGTCGTTTTTGCGGACGCGCGCGATTGATTCGACATCGCGGTGAGGCGGAAACGAAGCTGTCTCCGGAGAACAGCGGTCCTGTATCTTGCTTTGCCGCGTTCCTGTCGTTCTCGTCTCTTATTAGCACGTGTCTATCGCGAGAGAATTTGATTTACGGCGACGTCGTAGCGGCGAACGGCGAACGGCGCGCGTGTGCGCGCGTGTGCGAGCGCACACGCAGAACGGAGCCGCGCGCGCGTCGTTACGTTGTTACAAGTACACGTGACAGCCAGTGCCCAGTCGGAGAGAAGCCGAGAGAGAGAGAGCGCACGCGTGGACGGTTGTCGGTTTGCGGTTGACCCGTGCCGTACCACACTCCGATACCTCTGCGGTCGCAACCATGCCGACACACCCGGGCTACCCACAGGGCCCGTAACAATGTCCGCGCGAGGTCTAAGAAAAAAATCCCCTGGTGGTCCCTGATTCTCGACGTTTAAGGATGTCCCGGGCCGACTGTCATCGACCGTAAACACATGTAAGCAAATTCCAGAACTAACCAACGTACAGCCAAAGGCACCATCCTGTTTACTTATCTGGCTTTTTGACGTTAAACGCACGCACAGGTGTCTTATAATGATCGTTAGATGATAACATGCGTTAAGATGTAAATATTTTTTAAAACTGTCATCGCCAGTTTGGAAAGTATCTCGATGTCTATCGGCACGTTATAACAAATTATGAAAAGAGCGATCGTAAATGTGAAGTGTCAACATATTATACAGTCCTCATGTGTCACGTTGATCGTATTTAAAAAAAAAATTATAAATAATTTTCAAATTAATTATCGCGATATTAAAATTCACTCGCGTATAAAATTTCAGAGAAGACATTACCGGTAATTATAACTGATTTTGTCCACCAGCGAATCAAATTGACGGCTATGTGATTGGAAACGTCACGTCGATCGCGCTTGTGTTTCGAGTGCATTCGAGTGCGCGTAAAAATCGTGCTCGTGTTTACTCGCATATATATGTATATATATAATGTGTGTGTGTTTACGCACACTGTTGATGTTGCTGATTGTGTTATAACTAATTTTGCAATAACAGTATATTTATTATATCGAGAAGGCAACACATATACCAGAAAATTTACAAAAATAAATTTTATAAGAGGCAAGAAGAATCTGACTAATTGAAGAAATATATAAAAACTTAAAGATTATTATAAATAGACTCAGCTATAAAAATATTCCGAGAAGGCATATAATATATATCAGAAAATTCATTTTAAAATAAATTTTATGAGAAATAGAAAAAATCTGATTAATTGAAGGAAAACATAAAGATTACTAAAAATAGACTCATCTATAAAAATAACAGCAATATCTTTGTCAATTATAACCCAAACCCCTGTTTTGGTTATGAACAGCGTTCTTGCCCAAAGAAGTTAAGCGTAAATCGATCGTTTTAAGAGCAATCGTTTGCGAGAGCGAGTTTCGCACCCCGTCGAAGCGACCAGTCGCGAAAGATTAGCCGGACGATTCGTCAGCCTCGTTATTCGTTATACAAATAATCGTCGCCGTCATCCATCGCAGAGACGAATCATCCGGATAAAACGACTGAAACTTCCTGCCACCTATTCAGCGCCCTCGAGTCTCTTGTCTCCTCGATTCACTCGACCGTACCGATTTAGTCGGTTTCGATCTTGAATTGAACATTAACGTCGCTCACGCATACTTCGAGAAGCATTAAGATCGTTGGAAGAAAACGCGTGGGATAATATCGAATAATCGGTCAACCCGATTGAGACGTGGTTGCTTGTTATGTTCAGTTTTCAAAAACCTCTCTCCATCCGTTTTTTTTTTAATAAAAATAAATAATTTATAATATTTCAAAATCTTTGGAAAAGATTCCCTCTAAATTCTTTGGAATGAAATCTCACCGTAAAGAATGAAAATTAAGCCAGTCTTGAAAAAGTCTGAAAATTTTCAATCTCTAATAATGAGATTTCACTCTTCAGAGCGTGACAATTTACTCTAAAAGTTTTAAAAGCGTAATTTGTCTTGTCGTTAAAATATCTCATTTTCGTTTAAAACATTATCTCGTATGCAAGCATGCGTCTCTTAATAAAGCTTTTCGTTCATCGTGGCTCCTCATCAGAGCGTATGTATCGCGCAACGGCACGTTGGGTCCCGAAGGGTTTAAGGGCGGTAACGTTGTTATTACAGTTATTGCTATCGCGTTTCGATTCCCCGGCGTCATTTCGAAGAGCGTACATTCGCGAGAGAAGCAGTGCCGAGTACGACGGAGCGGGATGAAAGACCGAAGAGAGAGTCGCTTTATCTTAATGCCGAAATCGAATCAGCTCGCGCGCATGGAATTAGAGATGGCATTACGGGGCTATCAGCGCATATGCACTCTGCATCGGCTGCAACCCCTGCCATGCCCGGGCCAGACCCGGCCCAGTGCCGTGAGGCATGCCCTTCGTCACAATACCGCCCGAGAAGGGCGAGAACAATGCGCCGACGTGGGGAAACACGAGAACACACGTATCGGATGATATTACTCGACCCTCTCCGAAGCTTCGGCCGAGAAACTTTCGTGCCCACGAAACGAGCCGGCACGCACGCGGGAAAGTCGTTGTTTTCCGGAAACGAAGAAGAGTCAAGCGAAGGTCTTCCGGCAGAAGGGAATTTCTCAAAATGACGAATTAAAAATTTACCACGCTCGAATGGAGACGGTCTTTTTTATTTTTGACGCATTCGTCCTTCATTCCGCGCTACGTCGATCCGGTTTCCCTCCACTCGAGCGTTTCTATCTATTGCTCTTTTTTCCATCCCCGCCCCCTTTTCTCCCCCCGCTCCCACCCCTCATTCTCTTTCTCTTTCTTTCTCTCTTTTTCCCTCTATCTCTTTCTCTTTACATTTTTAGCCGCGCCGCTTCCTTATAAACTAATTTCCCGCCTCCCCAGGACGGACGGCGCCGAACAATTGAATTCTCTCTTTCCATTTACCTATCCGTTTGTATCAACATTTACATTTATATTTGAATAATGGAGAAAATAAAGAGGCCCAGCGCCGTCGACGGTTTCGCGTTGGACGTGTTCAGAGCTCCTCGCTATTACATTTTTAAGCGTTCGCTTCCGAGCCCGCGGCGAGAGAGCTTATCCACCCCCCCAATGGCTCTTTTTCTCTACGTTTCGCTCTCTCTCTTTCTTTCTCCCTCTATCTTTTAACCAAGGAAGATAGATGTACACAGGGGTTTGCGAGAACGAGTAAAGAGAAACGATCCACGTACCTATCCCCACTGAAAGGTTACCAAATACTCTGGGAATTCTCGATGTACGTGATATTTGTAGGCAGGTCGATACGATGGTCCGCGTATTAACATTTAGATAAAGCTTATGTTAATATTATTTCCTCCAACCCATGCTGCTCATCCCTCTCGGAGTACATCACAGTTATATCTCTCTTCGAGAGTCGAGAAGAGACGCAACCGCGTTGTCTCGTGCGGGCGATTTCGCGCAACGACATTAAAGGCGAAGAAAGAAGAGATCGCGCGATCTCTCGAGAATAAAAAAATTTGAGAAAACGCAACCAAGTCCGGCGATACGCCTAGGTATTAATCATGTGTGCGAATTACATGCGGTTTAATATGTTCCACAATATTAACACGCAGTACAAATAAGGGCGATAATTACTCGTAATAAAATAAACCGTTCGATTAAACGCGGTTGTTGTTAAATACGACGAAATAGCAGGGCGCGCAACACGTTTTGTTCGACAAATTATATTTTGCGTTGAATTTAACGCGAGACGTGTCTCTTGCGGCATTGAATTATCAAGCAGGCCATAAGTTATTCAAATGCAATTCGCAAAGTACACAAATTATTATTAATGTACGCGGATATTTTCACGCGTCACTTTGCGCGCCGTCGAACGAAATTCAAGAACATATCGGAATAACGCGCGGTTGTAACGATATTTACATTACATGTATGTAATCCCGATATATGATTTTGATATTTGCAAATACCGATCGTCACGAATTGCAGCGGCGTAAATGCAGCGATGGATTGAACGATAACAACATTGGAAATAGCATTAAATTAATTGCATCCGAAAAGTAATTTCACGTGATTTGAATTATTCTCGATTTTAATCATTTCTGTTTTGCAAGTTGGGATCAAATGGAATTCAAGAATTGCCGGGAATAACGAAGAGATTCTATATAATTCTATATAAAATTGATCCCACTTGAAACTCTGAAATCGAAGGATTTCGCGATTCCGCGGCCGATTGTACAGTGATTTCGATCGCGCCGACTGCTATTAAACCATGGACAAAGTGTCACGAATGTGGTACCCTTGGTGGCCAGTACCTCTCGCGAAGTACAGAGTATCGTGGGTCGTCTTTTATGGTCGAGGCGTGTCTCCGGCTCTCGCCGTGGCATTATGGGGAAACGTTAACTAGTGATTTACCGGCGTCATGTGTACGCGCGCGGATCTAAGGATCGTGGCCCGAGGCGAAACGATTTTAATGTCGTTTACTGCGGGCGTTATTCCGCGATATTGACAGTCGTGTTAAAACCTCGATATTACGGCGTACCGGCCCGCTTCTTAACGCGGCACGAGCGGGCGAAATTAAAAGCGTTCCTCGTCTTCCAGCACATTTCTGAGTGCGGGACGCGATATTTATGCATAAACGAGAAAAGAAAATATCGAAAAAAAAAAGAAGAAAAAAATGAGAATATGAGAGGAAGATCGATGTATTGCACGTTCGCCTTGAGTTACTCGTATATCCCGCGTTGCCAACGAATTCGGTTTGGAAGTCTGTGTGTGAACGCTCGCTACAAAAACTCTCCGACACTCTTTAGGAAATGGAACGATCGATCGACCTTTCCTTCCTCCTCGATCCTGCGATTTTCTTTAATTTTTTTTTCAAAAATCAGTGAAAATCAGTGAAAATCAGTGAAAAGTCAGTTTGAAATATTGAAGTAATATTCATAGAACTTTTGAAAGGAGAAGGCGAAGATAGTTGATATTTTGACGACTCTCGCGATGATTTCGCGACGCAAGAATGAATAGAATCCGAGGTGAAACGGTTGTCGACGGTATATACGAGTAAACATCTGATAGAGATTTAACAAACGCGCGATGGTTAGTAGCAACGTGTTAGGATAAAGGGTCCTGCTTTTACGAGGTAGCATATTTCTGGTCGCACTGTTCTGCGCGCTTGGCCGGGCCACCCACGGTGAGCGAGTAGAGCATTCAAAATAGCATCCGAAATCATAACGGCCGATTGTCCATGCTCGGGCCAAGTTATGAAGCAGTAAACGCGTACTCTTCTTCTCCCATGCCTGCATCCCATTCTATTTCTCTCCGTCTCTCTTACGTTACTGTGGAGCTCGCGGTTCTGGTCGCTCGCTTCCGGCTTGCCCATATAGCCGGATTCCTTTATACGCACGCCGTTCAGTAGCTACACACCAGTCTTATGGAATAATTTAGATGATTGCACGTATAGGGGGACAAACGCGTTTTACGACAAGGTTGTCTCTAGCTCCGACAATGTGATAACTCGCTCTTTGTCTACCTTTCCCTCGGAATGGAAAATATACGTACGTTGCCGCAGCAAGAAATAACTGACTGTGCGAAACTCAATGTATACTAAACAATATCTTATCCAATATCTTATCCAATAACGTAGAGTAACGATTAAAAAAGAAAACGATGAGCTCTATATAATTTATAGCGGTATCATAATCCTCACGTTTTTCATTCACCTTCCTCGCTCTCGAAACGTCGCTCCCACATGCAGTAGAGAAATGAATCCAATCCGTTACATACCTGGAAAAAAAGAGAAAATGAAATCCATTAATTTTTTGCAGCTATCAGCAAAATGAATTGAAGTAATTAGCAATTAGCGGTGCCCTTTCGCGTTCGAGAACAACGTTGCAGGTCTACCAAGCGCGAAAACGAATCGCGAGGACAAAGGAGTTATACGGATAATTCAGTCGGACTCGCGATTGATCGCGAGCACGAAGATAATTCGAGACTCAAGAGACAAAGACGCGGCGCGGCGCAGCGGGGTTGATTTGTGGAGCGCAATCTTTTCCTCGCAATGTATCTAGCGATACGAGTCTTTCGTTGGCAAGAAGAGCTGCTGGTTGCGCGCGTTGGATCGATAAATCAGGAAAGCATTAGGCGCCACTTCATATTGGATCCACGATCTCGCCGACTCACACCCCCTTCTTCTCACCCCTATACACACACACACCTTCTCGTTTTCTCGCTCTCACTCGCTCTCACTTGTTCTCTCCTTCTCTCTTTGTCGTCCGCGATACTCGGGGATTTATACGGGCAATATCGGGGCGGGATTAGCACGATCGGACGGACTCGAGTCATGCTCGTGGCCGATACCACGTGGCTATTAGTGTCAAAATAAAAATGTGGCCGCAATATATGGCGGGAACCGTAAGCCCTCTGTTATTGCTACAGCCGTGATGATAGAGAGACTCGGCCGCGTACTTCGCGCGAAAGAGCGCGACGGAGAGGAGGAATAAGGGCAGGAAGAACGGAGATGGACCAAAAAGGAGTAGAAAGAGAAAAACCTGAAGAAGAACCCGACGCACAAAATGGGAACGTCGATCGTGTGTATGTACCGACCGCATTTCAGCATCCTCTTCATCAAGCGCTCTTCGTTGCACGTCTCATCTTTCCCCCGTCTTTTTTATCAGCAAACTTTCAGAAATGAGGCGTCCCCGCACCTTTCGTCATGGTCATTCCGCAAGCCGGCCGATAATCAGCATAAATCTCGGCGAGCTTTATAGAACGCCTGATTCTGCTTCTTTCGCACGAGAGCCACTTGTGACTCCTCTTGAAAATTGCTTTCGTAGCGCACAAACGACGACGACACGTCGTCGTCGCAGTAATCGAGCGTTCGTGTCGCGCGGCATTGATCTCGAGCACAAATTCTTCTATGGAGAGAGGTGCGTTACGAACGCACATATGTATATTTAAAACGACCAGCGAATCGGGGTTAACGACAGCGGAGAATAGCGATGCTCGGTGTCATGAAATCGCATCACTACCGCCGCCGTCGCCCTTGCCTCCTAAATAAAGTAACCCGTGGATCAGGGGCGGCTAGTGGCGATACCAAAAGCACACCGACGAGTAATAAAACGCCCTTCACCTCGTCAGCTCCATGCCGGACAGGGCATGCGAGAGCCGGGGAGAGAGAGCCATAAAACTTAGAAACAATTGTCTTTTATTGTTTTGTTGTTATTTAATTTTCTCCTGGATTGGGCAGCGAGGGCCAATCGAGACGTCGAGCTCCGACACCTCGGACCCCGGTCCTAAATAATTTACGAGCGCACCGTCCCTCTCTCTCTCTCTCTCTCTCTCTCTCTCTCTTTCTCTTTCTCTCTCCGTTGTCTACGACGAACGTGCCCGGTAGATTTGCGGAAATCGTCCTAGTATAGTTATATCACCCCCGTCCACGTCTTCCTCGGTATTCTCGTGAAGAATTACGACCGGCCAGCCATGATCCACCCCTGGGCAAAATGTACGAGCTGAAATCCGAGAACGTTGCATCACCGCGCTTCGCAAAATAAATGCAGCCGAAAGCGAAAATTTTTACACTGTTAAACGTTTAAGTAATGGATACATTGTTTGCGGAATTAATATTCCGAGCGTAATATTACGTATGAATCATCCGGTTTAAATGTCATTTCCGATTTCTGACTCATGTTGCTCTTAAAATAAATGATTCTTGATATACGAACACGGGTCTATAGAGAAAAAGTATTTGAATTGGCTCAACGGTCGCAACGTCCCGATGTACAGAGCTCTATTTTTATATCCGTTCGTGCAGGAAGTTGGCTATGTGTAGAATGGAGGGACCCCCGTGTACGCGCGGAGCCCCCAATGAAAATAATTATTAGCGTTAAGTGGACGTCGTTAGGCCAGGAGGAGACCGTCGGTGGCGCAGACCGAGAGTGGTTACATCGAATCAACCGGTCAGCTTCGAACAGTATGTGAATCTCGTCTGTCAGAGGATGCGGATCCATTGACCGGACAACTAGATTTCATTGCGTAATACTGCGTACGGACGGACGGCCGGAGCGCAGGCCACCTATGAAATTGCGTTCGTTTGTTTCGTTATACGAGAGTGGCATGACGTCGAGGCATTATTCTCTCGCGCCGTTCCGCTCGCAGAATTGATCAATCGCGTAGAAATTGAATCGACGATACGCCAGGAGCAAGTGCACTTCGCCTTACCAAAGAAGAAAAAAGACACATGGCAATTTTCACAAAGTTAATTTCGCGTGGATTTTAAATTTCTTCCCGTTATACGAGTTGGGTTCTCAACGCCGACATTAACGTTTATCTACTTATTGCATATTCCGCGATATATTTAATGATCGCCTTTTTAATGTCCTTCACTTAAGGATCTCCAGAATATTTTCTTCTGGTCTCAATGTTTTACGAGTGCACGGTTGTAAAATCCAAGATACGTAATTCGCGAAAGAAAGCGCAACGTTGCTGGAATGGAACGATCGACCCGTTCAATACCGCTCCTTGTACGAGGCGATATAATGAATGAGTCCCATGAGGCAACGCACAGACAAACATTAAATAGAACATATAAATAAACGGTTTATGTCCGGGTCCAGAAACTGATCCTACTCCTTACACATCCCCTAGCTTTCGCACTCCCCGTTTCCGTTTCTCTCTGTTCACATTCGCGAGTTATGAATCGTAAATGCTAGATCAGCAATCTAGACGACTCTTACTACCGGGGGGTTAAAGCGCACAGAGTTAACACTTGACGATACTATTGACACCGTGATGGTAAATACTTATATATGTGAATAAGTCCCGTCGCCTGCGGATGACGTTGGGACGATCAATCGATGTTCCTAAAGGGAAACAGTTCATCGACCTTTCGATTCCCATGAATAATATCAAAGAAGGCGGAAAAGAGATTATTATATGATCTTCATTTGTTATCTCTTGCCTTTTTTTATCGAATAGGAATGAAGAACCGTGTAATAAAGGCTACACTAATAAGACATAAAATACGTATAGTACGTTATTGCAGAAGAATTAATTCTTGAAGCAATAATAATAGACGAAACAACTATCGGAGAGTAACTCGCATAAATATATAAAATATATTCTTTATGGAGATTATATGAGCCGGAAATAATACGAGATCGTTAAATTTGTCTTAATAACGATTAAATTAATTGGTATGACACAATACTTGGCTATTTATCCCCGTGATTCCTCGATATCTGTCTTCACAAGAACGTATCAAATTATCCGAGTACACGCGCGTTGATACTTCGCGAGGTTGTTTATTAACTCCCGTCGACGGCTAATTGTCGGTTTTGTTCTTTGTCGCGTGGGGAAGAAGATCCCTCTATAATAGTTAAGCCTACGTATCTTTTTCCTTCTTTATACATTCCTCCTTTTCTGTCTCCTTTTTTTTTCGCTACAGCAAATACTTAAGTGCGTAAAGATGATTAAAGTGAGACTTTTTTTTATTAAGAAAATACATCGCTATTTTTAACAACAACTACTCTTTGTTAGAACGCATAATATGCGTCTTTGCGCTATTAAAATCATTATACAGAGTTATAAAGTATCCGTAAATTTACACTGTCTCGATAACATTAAATGCATAAATTTGCAAATATTAATATTATTACAACTTTTTATCTGTAATTACAGTCAAGACATCTATCTCCTCCTAAACGAAATGCATGACTACAGCTCTGTCATATAAATCGCTTTATCGAGCGAAAAATAAAAAGTCGGATAACTTGATACCTTATCGCTGCGAAAGCTTAACGGGCGCACCTGTCGTGCCGGATATCTGTGCCCGCTAACGCGCTCGTTCTCGGAGGTAATGACACAGATCTCGCGCCCGGAAGCGTCGCCGAGAGTTGACACCTGCGGCTTGAGAACGAACTCGAGGCACGTCAGCTCTATATTTGAACGGAAACTATCTCGGGATATCGCAGTACCGAGCTCTCAGTATTGTGTGAGAGATGGCTTTGTAGTCTGGCAAAACAGACACACACGCGTGGCACGCACGCAAGTCGCAAGTCCTCCATATATAGAATATATTTCATATTTCGCTCCTCATATATTCGTTGCTCGCACCTTCGGTGGCTAACAAACGAACGGAATGGTGCCGAAACAAAAGTAGAAAAATTAGTCACAGAAACATCCTTCGATGTTTCAAAGGAAAAGTGATATTTAGATGCTCGACACATGTTTAAAGATGAATTTTTTTTCGTAAGAGAAGGAAAGAACTTCGAGAAATGCGCTGCAGTCAAACAGTCTTTAAAATGTCTCAGTGGTTTCAGAGAACTTTACATAGTTGGACCCGGTTAAAGGATTGACAAAAAATGTTCAAGTGGCACGTCGTACATCGGTATGCTCTGGCACGCGTAAAACTTATACATTCTATTTATATATAATCCTTCCAGTAATTTTGAAGTACCGTGTATGGATGTCACATCTGTTTTTCATCCTAGTTAAACAAGGAGAACGTGATCCTTCGTGATGCCTTGTATCAATTTGGAATCAAGTCGGCGCCACTCGAGACAACGACGCCGATTATCGCTGGACCTCGAAAACGCAAGGGTCTTAGCGATAAGGAGTCCCTTCAAAGGATCTTCAACCAGATTAAAGTCGGGCTATTTAAAAAATATAATACAAAATTCCATTTAAAACATTATCTCTAATTTTGTGTACCCCCTTATAATTCTAACAAAGCACATATCTGATGAATACGATAAAATATAAGAAATTAAAATAAAAGTGTTGAAGTGTATTTTAATATTGAAATAATTGGAGACTAATATAGGGAAGAGGAGGTACAAGAAAGACACGAAAATCCAGAAAGACAAGTGGTTCCGTGCCGCTTCGTGGCGTTCAAGAAGCTCCTCTCCGTGTAAGCAGTTTCGCACGATAATTTCTCCCTCGTAAGAGAGGAAAAAAAAATGCATCGCCAGCGTAATCTCCCGCTGCCATCGGCTCGCACGTAATTCCGTATCATTCTTTCGACCGATGTAATTATCCCCGGACACGCGGTACCGTACGGTCGCATTCGTTATGCGCATGCGTTTATTATGCGTACGGTGCGTTACCTGCGCTCTCTCGGCAACGCGGCCGCGGGGATACCTACGCGTGCAGGGTGTCGCAAATATTTCCGAGTTTGTTCGACAAGTATCGCATCTCGTCACGGTCGACAAAGCCGCAGCGACATGAGAACCGAATACGGGAAATAACGCGCGTCCGTGTCGGGTATAATACACACTCGTCGTGCGACAATGCGCCGCGTTGTTTCCGCGTGTGCATACCTTCTTGTCTCTCTCTCTCTCTCTCTCTCTTTCTCGTCTCTTGTAACTTTCCTCAAGGGAGTCTCAAGTGCGTACACGCACGTAGAGGACCTGGTACTCCCGGATCGAGCAGCACGCACTGGCTCGCGTTACACGAAGCCGCCACGGAGGGTAACTTCTCGGAAAGTGAATCGACCGCACGCTCGAAAACGCTCATGTACATTTCTTTTCTGCATCTCTTAGAGTATCGTCAAGAAATCTGAAATCGCCGAGATTTACGCGAATCTAGAATCTTGTAGACTTCTTTCGATAGTAAATAATTCCATATATCTATACAATCTGTGTTCTGCAGAAATATGAATAAGGAACAGAGAGAGAGAGAGAGAGAGAGAGAGATCGCTATTTATTTAGTACTCCTCTCGAATAGTTATCCTCTCGCGCTTACTAGACATACACAATTAATATGACATAAACAATAATGACTAGACATAAACAATATTATTATAATATTTAATATAACATACAAAAAGAAAAAATTATAAAGAAAGAGAGAGGGGGAGAGAGAGCGTACGCTGTCTTAAAAATTTCTTAAAAAGTGATTTCAAACTTTTTAATCTTCGATCTCTGGAACGTGGATCTCGAGGCAGTCGTTACTTAACATTCCGCTTAATTGTACGTTTATTTATTGTTGGACAAGCAAATCATGTCCGTCATGGTTTCTTCCAGACGATCGATACAAGCTGAGGGAAAGGCAGACAGGCGGACGGCGAATAACAGCCGGCGTTAACACGATCGCGCTCATATCGCCGGAATTACAGGCGGCAATCGAAGCAGCATAAACTCAAGATGGACGTACGTACTACACACCGCACCGCCGGCGACGTATACGTGTGTACGTCGCCGACTTACGTACTCGTCCCGAGAGTATTACGTGACAGAGGGGAAGAGAGGGAAGAAGACATGAGATTCCGCTCGTCTCGCTACGATACGAGCCTCATCTCGGCGGAGCGAAGTACCTCGAAGATCCTCGCGAAGGGACTTAATCAACGATCCGAGTGTTTATGATTTTTGTTATTGGTGTCATATCTCGAGGTGGCTCTCCCCGAATCTCGCACTCATCTCCCTTCTCGTTCTCATCACCCCCCCCCCCCCTCTTCGTGTTCTCTTCCCACCGTATCAATCCACGGTGCTTCTTGATACTTCTTGTGTAAGTGCCGATGGAGAGTCCGGATGAAGAGAAATTTAGGGTTTGCTGAAATTGACCGTGCAGAAGGTGGATATAATGAGCAATATATGTCGGATGGTCGACTTAAGTCGAGAGTCTAGTCAGAATAACATTCTTGATTATATTTGGTCAATCGGCCAATTTAATATCTAATTATTAATATACTTCGATTTGATACTTTTCCTTTCAGAAAATTTATTAAAAACTCGTTGCATATAATTATCGAATTATTAGACATAAAATAGGAGGTCAAAGGTCGCCAACTGCGAACATTGCAGAATGTGTTCAATTTGATTTCAATTATTATTTTTAAATAATAACACAAATACAAAGATTCTATTTCGTTCAAGAGGTCATTGCTACGTTTCTTCACGTAATTTTCGTGAGAGAGAAATGAAAAGATACACGAGAGATCGAGTCTCGCGGAAGAGAATGTATTTAGAGGAGAAGAGGGACGATGAAGCTTCGAGCAGGCGATCGCGCGAATGGCTTGGTAAATAACTTCGTCTCTGTCTCACTGGCACTTTCCTTCGTCATCCTTCCGTCACGTCTTTCGTCCTTCTCTTTCCATCTCTCGTGAAGCAAACCATCTCTTTCTCTTCATCGTCTACAAATTGCCTTGTCTCTTTTCGACTAGGTTCCCTAGGTTTCCTAGACCGTGCTAGAATCATTCGATCGTGAATAGCCGTTACATATGTTGTCCATTTCGTGTTCAAACAGCGCGGAAACCAGTAGTAGTGTATTCGTTTCTCGCTGAAAATCTCTCTTCCGTTGGTTTTTATCATCAAATTTCATCTAAAATTGCGAGCGATCTTTAATATAATATAACTTTTTGCAAATAAATCTTATTATTCGATCTTATTAAAAGATTATCATTTGGGCCCAAATATACTTCTCGAAAAATATTAAACGTTCATTGCAAATTTGTAGATCTTCATCCATGTCTTCCTAAAATTAATCGGCATTAGGCTTGAAAAAGTTCCGAGAATAATCATCACCAATAAAATATGCGGATCGCATTGATTTCACCGGATATTGATTCACGTGTATTTGCAATTTCACGGCAAAGTTGTCCTAAGAAAGGCCTTACCTAAGGGAGATCGAGACGTGTCCGTACCTGACCGTCGTCGAGCGTAAAAGCGATACGATGTACATACAATCGTTCCACGCGCACGCCTACCGTGAAAGAAGTATACATCCTAGAAGTCGCGAAAGGCAACAACAGTCGAGAACGCGAGCCGCGTGTTAACGTTGTTTTGCGAATGGCGTGCTGGTACTCGCATGTCGGATACTCTCCTCGACCTCATTCCTTAACGATAGTCCACCCTCTCTTCTTCCCTCCGTAACCTCCCCCGCGGCGATATGTCTAATATTTGCGTTTCTCGGACAACCGACGTCTCTTCCCAGACATTTACGAAGCGATGGTGAATCGAACCATCGCCGTTCGTCATTTCTCGCTTTCAGCGAACGATCGGTAGATATGCCGTGCGTACGATCACCTGAAGATCATTCCTGTCGTTGAACGTTTAGAAAATAACCCTTCCCATTGCGTTGATCTTCCGCAGTTGTGGCAATTCGCGATACGTCTTCCGGCGAGGTTTAATGAAATGCGCTTTACCCTAACTCGAATTTGCACGTCCGACACGGCGCTGCCCTATCGGACGAGCTAAGGCGAGTCTTCATGGTTGCCCCTTGAACTCGTGACAGGGCACTCCAATCAGAGAATATCGTAATCTCCGGACTATACATGCTTGCGAGGCCCTTACGTAATTCACGTGTCTGATGAGAGCTCGGTTCGCGTGCGACAGAGAGAAAGACGGACAAAAAGCACGAAAGAGGAAGAGAGAGAGAAAGAGAGGAGAGACCAGAGTGCGAGTCGCCGGTGAGAAGGGAGCACGAGGACTGCCCTTCGACCCTGCAAACGCCAACGTGTATAGCAGGGTAATTCCTACGAAAGTATGATTAATCGGCCACGCTCGACTCTCGTTTTCTCCCTTTCGTTCGTTCTTTCTTTCGGAGCTCGTCCCTCCACCTCCATCTCCACCTCCACCTCCTTTACCTTCTCCACTCGTGCACGAGACGACGACCACGAAGCCCATGGCACACCGGGTGTCCTTGCGGTCTCGGCCAATATACGAAAATTAATGCGACCGATGCTGTCGACGAACGGAAATACCATATATATTCGAGTGGAAATGAAGCGAATGGAACGATCGCGCAAGTTTCTTCTCTATTCGGAACGCCGCATAAACCACTCGGTAACCAGATGCGATTGGAGAAAGCACATTGGCTGTTGGTTGGATTGGCGGTTGGGTAATTTCTGCGCGATACATCGCGTAATAGAGCATGCTTCTAAAACGTATCTTGTATCTCGCAGAACTCTGAACGGATTCGGATCGAGCGTGTAGCTATCCCGCGCACGATCTCACAAGCAATTTCGCCGGCGCGAGAGGCGCGAGAAGAAGAGGAAGAAGCGGAATAAATTCGAAGGTCTCGGTGGCGTGGAGGAGCGTTTCAAGGCGCCGAGTGTTTTCTCGGCACGTCGGTTGTGGCCGCGCTCGCCCGGTTCACGGGGTTGTTTCGGGGGCAAGCGAGGGCAAGGGGGGTCGTGCAGTTGCCACGCGGCCTGACTGACAACCTGACTTATGCAAATACAGCCTCGCTTCGCCGGGTAATCTGATCGTACGTACGTACATACGGACATAGCGCCGAGCCTTTACTTCCCCGGATGGGATTTAAATTACTTGCGAGCCGTGCCGTTTTACGGTAATAATAATATAACGGCGACGACTTTATCGTCGGGTTCGTTCTGTTTTCGATATGGGAATAAACGCGTCGACTATATGGAAGAGACGTGAGCCACTCCTTCGGGACGAAGGATGTTTGAAGGGTAATTGTGGTAAACAATGTAGATGTCAAACGAAAGAAGTAGAAGTAGAAGTAAAAATTTTACTGCTTTAGAAAAAAATTACTTCTTCGTTGTAAATCTATCTAAAATTAATTACTGGCTGTAAATGAAAGCAAAAGTGAATACGATGAAGGTTGCAAGGTGAGGATGAGAGCGAAGGGACGAAAAGACGGAGCGCCGGTGGTGGCTTCTATCTATCGAATCTGCACTCCTGCTGTACCGACGCTGCCCTCTTCCGTCGTATAATAATTATGCCTCTCGGTACATCGGCAGAGAGGGAAGAGACAGGAAACAACAGCGCGGCTCATCCATTAGTCTCGTTTTTTTACAATTACACGCTGTGCGCGTAGCAGCTCGGCAGCGACAATGAAATGGCGGTAATTGCGAAAATTCGCTTGGACGACAATAAAATCGGTATAATTAAGGCGTGGTAAAAATTTTAATATATTGCACCTCAACGCCCGCTCTCCGTTGTTTTCACCATTTTCCCAGTAGATTTTTACGACCATCGAGCCTCTCGCTCGTCGCGAGAGGTGACCGTAACGAGTAGTCGGAACATAGTCGAGGATATAGACAACAAATTACGTACATTCCGCGTAAACCACTTGCTCTTTGTCGTCTAATCATCCAGTCATAAAAGAAAACCACTTATCAGTCGCAGCGGAGAATGCATCATAATTCATCTCAGCTACAGTCGGTACGCGGTTAATGTTAAAAGATCTCAAGTATGTTTTATGGGAAGAGGTTTTCCCTTTCCATCAGGTTTTCTCTCTCACCAACATTATACAAAAAAAAAATGAAAGATATATTTCTCAATTGCTCACAAGCGATGTAAGTTACGTTTATGTTATTATACATGTCGAGCGTAATCAACGGTTCTCTTCTTCCTAAGAATTCGCGCTGTAGGATCGCGTAACGAGAAATTGCAAGGGGTAGCCGCTACCGGACGTCTCCGATTATCATGTCGCCAGTGCGGAGTCCCTTGCGCTAATCACAACCCCTTCACCGAATCTCTGGGGTAACTATCAGGTTCTTCGCGCCGAGTTCTCTCGATGAATCTCCAGTTAACTAACGCGACGGCAGGTAATTAATTGAAAGGGTCCTCCTGGACACTAGCTAGACCTGCCTCCGCAAGTGGGCGAGCTCAGTGAGGTGTGGGTCGGTTCCGCGTTGGTCACTCTCCAGCTAATCATAGACCATAGACATGTCGGACCCCTTGGTACCCGAGACTCCTCTTTCCTACCCTCCAATACCCCTTCCTACCTCCGTTGTCCACTCGCTGAGCGGTCTATGTCTATCCTATAACCCGTAAAAGGGCGTCTGATTGTAATTACTTTACTCAAGTGCGGTAATTAAAATACTCCAGTGACTCTGACGTCCAATGATCTCCTTTTCGTTCCGCGATAATCGCGGGTTCGGTTACGCTTCTTTTCACCCGACGGATATTCGTCACAGTCGAAAGGCTCGTCGCGATGACGTCCTTTTCGCAATGTCGTCCTTTCGTGGTGCGAAAATATTTTACAGCAATCGCGCATTGTGGATGCAAGCCGAGTCGACGATGCATTGGACGAACATCTTTCTTTCATGCGAAAGAAAAAGTCCCACAGGCGGGAATGCAAAAAGTTCCAGATAGAGCGAGACAGATGGGACAGACAAAGAGAGGAAATTGTTCATTAATTACATATCAAGTTTATCGATCGCGTATATCGTCGTCTTCCGACATGCCTTAGAAGACGATATTCAAATACGTCAGAATACATTGCGCGATCCGACGAGCGCATCCGTATATTCCCGTCGAATTTCCGCTGATTATTCCCTCCTCCACGGCTGATGGAACGACGTGAGGTGAGAGAAGGATGGGGGAGAGAGACAGAGAGAGAGAGCACGGGATGATGAAGGAGTAGGAGAAGCAGACAGAGAGAAAGAGAGAAAATAATGGTGAAAGCCCACCGGAGCGTTTTCTCCCTGACAGAGACTTTTCATCGGCCCTGCAACTCTCTGACAGCTTATTCCGTCGTTCCCGCCCGCCTGCCCCAAACTGCCAACTGCCAAATGCCACTGCGTATTGAATACGAACAATCATTCTGTCGACACTGGAAAAAGGTTTCGCGCCCGCTGTCAGCATGCCGGATTAACGCGCCCACCCCGTAATTCCCTCGTGTCGCGATGAAAATCGTTCGATCGAATCTATCTCCCGGTTAGTTAAGTGGCAAAACCGTGCGAGATTCAACCGGCGTTGTCCATTTCTCTCGTCGTTCGCAATGAACTGGCACAGAGAAAATGCATTCTCCGCAACAAAACTTTGAAGCAAACAAGACGTTGTTGTCTCGCATTTCAATAATCTACCAGCGTCGTCTCGAAATGAGACGCGCCCGTCTCTGTCACGTGCTGTTATCACAACACCGATATCATCGCACTCATATATACCGTAACCGAGATTTCGGGAGATTCGCCGAGAATACGGCATAAAGGTTACCGGTCAACGTCGTACAGTCGAGGTGCAGAAATTAATGGATCCCTCGCACCGAGCCTGCGAGGCAATTCGAGCCGAGGTGCAGACTATCGATCCTCCACCTCTCTCGTCGACCTTCCTTCCATCTTTGCTCCTTCGCTCTATCTTCCAACATTCATCCCCTCCCGCTATCTCCTCCTCTTCCTCTCTCATTGACTTACCTTCTCGGCCCGAAGACACGCCGGTCGTTTTCCGCACCGATACACGTGCACGCCCGCACGTACACGTGGCGCGGAGAATCGCGATCCGAGCAAGAGGCAACCGGCAGGTGTGATTAACGCGAAAGCGCGCGTGCAATATGCCGAATTGTCATTCCTGTCCTTACGCACGTACCGGTGCGAACTCTGCTCGAGCACCATTAACAACCGGCCACGCACGCATGCACGCGTGCTACTCGCACAACTGTTTGTACTACTAATTTGGAACAGCTCGTTGTTTCAAATGTACAATTATAAATACATTTTAATAATTGTACGATAGTGATATTCTATTGCCATGATTTTTTAATTGAGCGAAAATCATCGGATAATTAAATGTATAGGCGCCACATTTTTCATCCTACATTTTTCATCCCTACATTCCATAATTTTTCCTTCATTTTCAGGCAAAATTTCATAATTTTCAATGATATTTTGAAATTTGTTTGTACTTTTGTCCTAATTTAGAAATCGTCAAATATTTCGTTAAGAAAGCAATTTAACATAGCAATGTAAATTACTATTAATATTGCTGATACTACTTACACTATTTGTTAAGTTAATAATTTCGAAACTGTGCGCGTAGATATGATATATGTATATTAAACTTCTTTAAAGCCAAGAATTTTAATTTTACACAATTCCCTGATTTTCCTCATTATTTCCAGTTTTATGGCACAACAATGTGTTCGCCTTCTAAAGATTCTAAACAAGAGTTTGATTAAAACGGAACGGTCTTTTAATTGGCCGTCACACTTATGATCCATTCGATGCAGAATTCAAACAGTTCCAATACAATTTCGAAAAGTGAAAGTAATTAAGGAAAAGGAGAAAAGAAAGAGAAATATATTTTATTCGCTTCAGTCAAGCTCCTATTACAGGATCTCTATCGCTGAAAAGAACAACGCTCTCCGTAAGCTTGAACGTAAGCAACGAAACAGAAGTCGCTCGAATGCTTTTAGCGGCATGCATTATTTCTAAACACGCGCGTGTCAATTGGCCGCTTCCATTTGCCGCAGTGCCGCGGCATCTGGGGCCCCCGAATACGCCCTGATAAAAATTATGCCCCGCTAAGGAACAAGCTCCCGTCAGCCGGTACTATCGTCGTACTATCGTCTGCGTCCTACGACGCCAGACGCAGCTGCGCTTGCACTCGGGACGAGTGGCGTCTGCATATCTCGGACGAGCACGTACGCGTGCGGTGCGTACCGTGAGATAGAAATGCGCTCGTAACGAGCACCACGTACCGGCAATATCGCGGCGTGATGTTACACCAATTGTGGCCGACGAATCTCGATCAGGAAGAGATATTCTTGTCGGATCAAATTAGATTTCTCCAAACGCGATTTATTCTGTTGACTGCGTTTCGAAATTCTTTGAACGTATCAGAAGATATTAATATATATATAAAAAAAAAAAGATAATCAGATGTCCATTCATGAAATCGTTACATTTGCAGTTAAATGCGAATTACCAGGCAGTATATATGTTTGTAAAAAGATGACAAGCGCGGCTTTCAAAGGCAAGAAATAATAACGCGGTATGAAATACGTGCAAATATAATATCATATCAAATCGTCCAGTCGGAAAAAGAAGCCAATGTAAACCTGTCCAGATGCGAATATCCATAAAGTGACCTTATCATTGGTTACTCATTCGATCCGAATCAATCGACCGAACAAACGCTCCAAAACAAACACTCGAAAGCGCTCGTTATCGAATGTTAGTCCAACCGAAATGGCAAGATTAAATGTCCATTAACCACACCAAAATGTTATGGTTAATGAACCGGGTTAGAATGTGCGTGAACGTTACGCTATCGGAATTGTACGAATATATATAGCATGAAACGAAGGAAAAAAGAATACCAAAGATATACGGCTATGAAGGCTCTCAATATAGCGTTTGGTTTGTGCAACGCACAACGGTAGCAATAACAATCGCCCGCGGTTACGTATTTAATCTCGTGATAATCATAAATTATTAGAGGTGTGTACACGGCGCAATATATAATTGTTACCACTTCGACAAGACTGAATAGCGTAACTCACTCATAATTGATACACTCTATAAACGATACACGACAATCAATTATATATCATGCAACGACTAATTATTACTGAACTTATATTGTCGATTTCTTATTTCGCTGTAATGTAATTTCTCATCGTCACGAAGACCAAGGGCCACCTAAGGCCAAGAGGCGAAATGTTTTAGCTCGACGCAAAAATAAAATAAGTAATTAAATTGAATGAGAATCTTAATCGTGGGCGGGAAAATTGCGTAACGACATTCGGTGTTTCCCAAAGGGTTTCCAGCCTATTTCTCCGGCATTCATCGCAGCACACTTGTTATTTTAACGGGTGTAGAAGTGCCGGACGCCTGTCGGTAGGTGTTAAATTAATACCGGCCGCTAAATGCGCCGTGTGAACAGATCAGGTGTTCGGAAAGCGTGTCGTCCCGCGTTACGAACCGTTGTGACACACCCGTTGTGCTCTAAGTCGGCTTCACGTCGCCTTTCGCGATCCCTCCAATCGTCTCAGAGGTCTTAATGAATTACATGATTAAGCGGTTTCATCGACAGCAATATAACAATCTTGATCTTTAGTTGAAAGATCCGGATGTTTCGAGCGGACGTAATAAAAACTCATCTTCTTACAATCTCGAATCATCCCTCTTCACTTCTTACTAGGCAAAAACCTAATTAAATGCCTTGATTTTAAATAATATGAAATCGATCGAAGTGCAAAGAAGAAATTCGCGATTCGAGAAAACAAACTTCTGCTCTCCTCAACGAGTAAACCACGCGATGCATTTTTAATTGTCATTACGAGGTCGTAAGGCGCATCGAGGGCCGTTGATTAATCGGCAGTACGTTCAAGATTTTAATTAATCCCTGAAGGAGGGAGAGAGAGAGAAAAGAGGCAACGCGTGATCGACTCTCTCGGCGAAGAAATTGCCTTGCCCTCGATACTACCGCAGGAGCAATCGACAAACGAACCCTCGATTCCCGAAGGAACTCTCTAAGGAAGGTATTCTGCTTGTTCCATACACGCTTCATCGAGTATCCGGCATTCCTAGAGAGTTTCTCTCAAGTCCTAGAGTTTCTCTCTGTCCTTTATCCTTAAAAAGATCAATGGCAATCGCATCTTTATATTACATCGTGATTGGAATGGCACAAAATCCCGCTTTCGTTACATTAAAAAAAAACTGCTTGATAATTCTGGCATAAGCGATCAAAGTTAAAAAATGAAAAATTGCAGCTCTTCGCTTAGATCCTAATCATGATAGGGTTGTAACGATAAAAAAAAAGAAAAACAATGAGATGAGATTATCGTTAAGTGATATATATCTTGGAGAAAAGCAGATTCTGATTGAAATTTATATATTTTACTAAATTGTGCGTTTGTAACTGATCAATCTCTTGCATAGACTACTCTTCGATTTGATTTTAACAGCGCTCGTGAACGGTTCGGAATTTAGAAATCGCCGATTATCTTACGATAATACGCGCCGCACCGCAATAATTCATTTTTTCACATCGGCAGCGCGAACGAAGAGAAATTCGTCGAAATGAATTTATCGATTTCCGAATTAATTTCTCGCTCGCTATCTCCCGACCCTCGGCTTTCGCTGGAGAAACTGGGTGGGGGAGGATAGGTCGGGAGAAAGACCGGTGGAGGTGGAAAAGTATTCCCGGGAAATATTTCCGTTTTTACGTAGCACGAACAACGCGAGGGAGCGAGTATAGAAATGGAGATGGGATGGGAGTTCTGATTTCATTAGGCCCTGTGTTATGCGATTAATTAAGTCGCGAGCTTTCGAGGAAAAATAAGAGGTAGAGCATGGATAGGACTCTTTTTCTCTCTTTCTCTTTCTTCCTTCGATTTTTTACACCGCGTTCATCCCCTCTGTTTCACCTCGTTGATAGAAAGAGAGAGAGAGAGAGAGAAAAGCGCATAAAGGAGAGAAAAAATAAACTCGAGACATTTCTTACAGAGGGATGGGTGTCTTGGAAAAACTCTCGACCCGCCAAACGAATTAATGCACAGATACTAAACGAAATCTGATTCTTTAGCTGCTTCTCATTCCATCTACCTTCCCACGCATACAGAGAAATATTTCTTTATACGATAAATACACATGTAAGAGTATATATAAAAAATACAAATTGCAACTTTAATTTTCTCTCAACAATGGCACATGGCAGCTATTTTAAATATCAATAAAAAAAATTAGGTTTCCGGATGAACGACTTCCAGTACAACGATTGTCAAAATATGGTTGATCGACGTTCGATTTTACACGTCTTAAGAAGGTTATCGTCAATCTGCTCGCTTTTCTCCCTCGTTCCCTCCCCCATCACTCTCTCCTCCTCTCTGCTGGATGACTACTTTCGAGCCTCGGAAAATTCCGTCGTAACAATGTGACACCGGCGTTCGCAACGGCGCGCGATATTAACGACGCGCGGCCGTATTCGCTTTGTGAAGCGAACTATAACTGAATTTGGCCCCGTCATTTTATGCATCAGACTCGCCATGCCCGTATAACTGAATTCGATGGGTAACGCAATTACACATCTTTGCCCGCGCGCCGCGCAGATATACGCCGCGCTCCGCTTCGATACGTGTGTGCGGACCACACCTACGCGGGTACCATTAATTATTATACGTGCGTATAGCGACGTGTGTCAACGATACGCCGGTACAGTCAGTCCCGACGACGGAAGTGACGCGGCGGATCTCTGTGGAACTGGCAGTTCGTTGCGCGCTTCCAAGAAATCATCAGCTGTAATTAAACTCCATTTTGCGAATATCTCGGAAATTGCCAAAAATCGCTTATTATCTCTCTTTTATTACTTTCTGAACGTAATCCCGACTTTAAATTACCCGAGCATGATAAATCGCCGGGCGCCATTTTATTAATTTATGATATCGTCGATACGATAGCTGCACATGGTGTGAGCAACATATGTAGGAAATAGTAGGAAAATTCAGACAGCCCGGACTGTTGCAAGTACGACGACAAGGAAGGGGAAACGAGGCATATCGGACGGCAGAGAGTGCCGCTCGGTATAATGTCGGAGCGTAGTGGTTCGCTATATATAGACACGTAGATATAACGCTCGACAGCACTCAATCAGAAGTCATAATACATTTACCACGACCTAATGAAGACTTGATGAAAGGCTACCGCTGGGACGGAACCAGTGGTTCTCCGAGAGGGAGAGAGAGAGAGAGAGAGAGAGGCAGACAGTGTGACGAGCGGACGAATCGATCACACTGTATAGTTGACCGTGAAAGACGTGAAAGAAAAAAAAACTGCGAAATTAATTTTTCATCGAACGTAAAATATTTTTGAATCGAGAGCCGACGAAGTGAGACTAAGAAGGATACTTTTGTCATTCAGTCCACAGAGACAAAGGTATTAGCATCGAGTGGCAAACAGACTTTGGAAAAAATCAAGCAAGAGACAAGCTTTCGCATAGCTGTTGAAATAGCTATTGAAACGAACCTCTATACGCGGAAGAACCCCGTCGAATTTTCCCAGTTTCTTCATTCCGTCCGGCAAACGTAATCCTCGAAAATTAAAAATTCCCGCTTTTTCAAACCAAGGAAGGAAATAAAAGGACTTGGCAGAGCACGTCGGCTCGCTGGACACTCGGTTGGACGCGGCTCCATTTACAGAAACTCCATCAAAGGGATTGTGGCATTACGCTTTAGAATTCCGTATGCCTAGGAAGACGGTCGGTTCTTTCTCTCCATTTTCCCCCTCTCTTTCTCTTTCTCTCTCCCTCGGTGGCCGAGGATAAAGTGGCTGCAAGTGTACTCTCGTACAGTGACTTTGCCGGACGCGAAATGCAGCGGACGCGTCGTCGTGTCTCCACGGTAAATGAATATTTGCCTTTGTGAATAAATAAAATGCATTACAAAGTTTCCACGAGAGGCAGAGAGAAGGTAAATGAAGACTAGAGACAGGAGAGCGCTGCATAGGTGAAAAGTTTGTTTAGAATCTGAAGTAAGATTTATAATCAGTCTGAAAAGATGGTTAATATTTAACGTTTACATCCATTTATCGAGTTTTACTTCCACCAGAAGCCAAGGGACCGACAACGAAGGAGTAGGGTAGGAGGGGAGAAAAGGGAGGGGATTGTGAATGCAGGGCAGAGAGCAACATCTAAGACAATGAGATACGAGCCTTTGGAGTAATCCTCCGGCCTTCCTTGGCGTATCGACATTAATTCCCTTGCCCCCAGCTTTTAACCGGAACAGACGCACCCTATAATAGGCAAGTTGGAATCCAATCTGCAAGTTTGCAAATTCGATTCGGCTGTCTTCCAGCGAGAAGAGAGCACCGAACGAACGGAGTTCGGAGTTACGCGAGATGCGCCTCTCGACCGTGAAGCTTACGACGCGCGTGCAGTAATCGATGCGCGATGTCTGACAATACCTTATTGCTCCTAGACTGCAGTGTATGATACGACCATTACTTTATCTTATGTAGAACCAATCGGCTTGCCGATATCGATATCGAAATCACGATAAGTCTTGGTTTTAAAAGATGACATAAATGTCGAGCAATGTTTAACTCTCATTCTTTAAAAAAGTTACATGGAAGGAACAGTTAAAGTATCTAAAAATTTAAATTTAGATATAGATCTGAAGATGTAAGATTTTATTTGACTATCAAAATAATTATGTAGACATCCAAGCTGATAGCTAGAGTGTCAAAACTTTTTGCAACATTGCTCATTATGCTTGAAAACACTATATAATTATTTTGATAGTTCAATGAAATTATTACAAAAATCTGTACTTAACTAAATTTTTATATGCTTCCGCAAAATCGTTCTTTTCATGTATCTTTGATTTTTGAATTTTTCGTGTTACCGTTTTTAATAAAATATAAATGTTAATCTCTCCCTGTAATTTTTACAGAAGTCACATCCTTACAATCTTTCGTATTTCCGGAAAGCAGAACTGTTATTCCGAATCCTCAAGTTCTAAGAAAAGAAATTGTAGAGAGAATTACATAACGATTTGAATAAAAGATAGATCAACAACCTTTCGCAATAGTTATGCATTCGCTTCCGCGGACTTGGTGAACATTCGAACAACACTTCGTATACACGCGCATCGCACGAGTTAGTATTCTCGGCGGAGTCGTGTATTATTCAAATTAGATTCCTCCGGTTGAGCGACGTCGTAAGGCTTGATATAAAGCCCAAATAATTCTCCGTGAGGTGAGGTGGTGCGATGTAAGTACAAGCGGCGCCGTCAGGGGAATCCCCGAGTCCACTGGCAGAACGGGAAGGGCTCATATAACCAACGATATATATCAACATCAGCAGCGGGCCGTCAACCGAGAAAAGTTCTCGCTGGAGATAGCAACGTTGAGAGTCGACTCTTGTCGCACCGATGTACCTTCGTATATACAGTTACCTTTCGCACATTGATCTTGATTACTCGAGTCGAGTTAATAAAGACCTTCGAAATAAGGCGAGTCGCTCTAGGCTGTTACATCGTGTTTACACGACACCAGCAGGAAGATAAATCAGGTAGCAACTCACGCGTTCATCTTTTTTTCAAAAGGTAATAGAAAAGCCAAGACACTGATTTGCTATTAAGCGACTTCGCTGTTGGCTGCGTTTTCCTTTTCCCATCGTTCGAGCGCTTTCTTTCTACGAAACACTTAGCAATTAAAGGGTTAATGTGAATGTCGACATCGAAGCGACATCGTTCAACTCGGTAAAAGCCGCGAATCTTATTGGAACTTTGTAAATTTCTCAGAGACGGCACCCTCGCAGCAAAGTGTGCTGCGAAAGCGGAGAAACAGAGAGCACCCCCCCCCCCCGCCCCGCCCTCGCGTTCGCATAAACGCAATAATTCGGAGTGGCGGTTCGCAGGGGTCGAGAAGGAAGGAGTTGCCGGGGTGGTTGGCATGCGCGTAAATGTAGTTATAAATAAATCTAGAGGCTCTTAATGTTTGCCGTGCTCGCGGAAGCGGCGGTGGAGCGTGGCGAAGGAGAAATTCGGGGCAAAGAAGAGACTAAGGCGGAAGGAGCGGGGCGCAAAGAGGGATAGACGAAAGAGCGAAGACCCAAAGGGTAGAATCCAAAGGGTCTAACTCTCGTGTGTGAGGTTCACTTCGACTCGCTTCTAAAGTATTCCGGATCCCGTTACGAAATTTCGACGTGTCTCGACTCATCGCTAGGACAGCTATCCTTATGTTAGCTCGTGGCGTAAAAAATTATACTGCTGTCATCGGAAATAAACACATCACGAGAATCGATGTTTCCCGTTTCCTCGCGGCGCGATTTAATGACTATCGCGGATGTTAGACGAGCAGACTGAAAAATTAACGGTCTTCGCCTTGTTTTACGTGCATACAATTAAAAGAACGCTCGTGTGCACGCAGCGCGCTCTACTCGTGCCCTCGCCCGTCCGATTGTCGGACGAGTCTTTTAATTTCTTTTCCTGCGTGGCCGCCGACGATCTCGCTCGGATAAGAGCACAAGTGCATTGCGGCACATTCGCACGGTAGGCGAAGAACTCGTTATTTCGCACGCTCTTGGAAACAGTGTTACGATCATTCCACGGAGAATGTAGCCTTGCGAGAATGAACACCTTCTCGGACATTTCACTCGGTGAGATAAATAGTTCAACAGAGGTGCATATATTTCCGTTTCTGAGGCATTTAGCATCTTAAACGATATTTATAAGCCGATCAATGAAGCTTCATTCCGCTGGTACGATTTCACGAAATTTCAAAACTATCGTTTCTGAAGAGGAAAAGAACAGAAAGGAAAACAAAGCTGGGGTCGAGATAAAAATGAGCTCTCAATTTGCCGCTAATTTCGCGGCCATTTGTCGCGATAAGTTCTCACTGTCGTGGATTCCGTGCTACCTATTCTCCGCCGTCTTTCTGATACTCGCGCAACAAAGGGCGCCCTAGTGAAATGAGTCGCGAAATTGTTCCGGTGGAATTTATCAATTTTCTTTGAAGGGATTCTAATTGTACTAATTTGTTGGTCTCGGAGGAGGGCACACCACCGGCTTCGCGGATCCGCCGCCATCGAGGGGAAAAGGATACGACGGAATCCGATCGTTTAATCTCCAAGATCACTCTCTTTCCAGTCCGCTTCCCCTCCCCCCCTCCCTCTCTCTCTCCCTCTCTTTCTCTAAAAGCGCGAGAGACGTTCGTGTACACGCTATGTACGATATCCCAAGACGCATCTCTCCTCACCTTCAGCCCTCGGCGGAATGCTGATTCAGTCTACCGTGAGTGAAATGGGTTTGCTGGTTTCATCTTCGAAATCATCGATCTTCGATCTCCTCCTCGAAAAGCTACCGACTTTCCACTCGAAGGAAACTTCGTCCCGCGTTAAACGCGGCCAAACACGGATACGCAACGGATCGAGGGAAAAATAAATCGTATAATTAATTTTACGGAGCAACTTTTCGCGCAATTTTTAATTACTATCGATCTCCGTAAGTAAAACAAAACAAAACAAAAAAAAAAGAAACTGCAACATATAATTTTCACTTGCCAACATATCCGACACTACTGGAACGACAACGTGGCAATTCCAGATCCGTCTGTCTGTCTATCTTAAGCTGCAATCACGGCTATGTTAGAAAACGTGCGTGAGAGTGCGCGAATTAGATGCTACATTCACAAGTCTGTATATAATTTCGCGCTGTTTTTAATTGATGCACTCTGCGTTTCTGTGCCAGTGGCGAGGCCGTGCCTACTCCGCCTACATCGCGGATATTCATGTGGTAATGTTACGAATTTATCGCGTCTTATTATCTATACGAACTCACTGGAGCTCATGCTCGCCTCGTCTTTGCTTCCTCTCCTCCTCTTTCTCTCTCTCTCTCTCTCTCCATCCCTCTCGCGGATCATCGATCTCCCCGGGTTCATCCGCCTTCGATCTTTTCTCGTTTAAAGACGCCATTCTTCATTTCCTCAATGATACAACGCGTTATACATTCGTCAAGAAGTCACTTACATTCTGTATCGTACGTTTCGTACAAGCATTTGTAATACGCAAGTTCATGCACTCTTCGCGATATGAAAGATACACCGAATGTATCATTACGATTTCCCGCCGCTTGTGCACTGTCATCTTCCTCACTTTCAAGTTTTTCCTCTCGTTAATAAAGCGGAAGACGAGAAAGAACGAGAAAAAACTTGCGGGAGTGCGACTCCGTGAGGTTGACGCGAAGCGAGATAAGTAGAACTCGGCCGTAATTAGCGTTACTTTTGCGAGGTTAATTACGAGAAGGATTCCGCCTGCGGCGTATTCCGGGGGAAGAGACGGAGAGAGAGAGAGAGAGAGAGAGAGAGAGAGAGAGAAGATAGAGGGAAGAAAGAAGAGGGGGCGCGTTCGGAGATGATCTTTGGGAAAGAAAGAACTTGCGGCCAGCGAGGAAAAGAATCGAGAGCTCGGGGCTGATATCAAAGCGAGGCAAACAATACGGCGAGATGCTGATGCGATTGTATTACGGCTAGTGGATCGGCAATCCATTGTCTCGTCACGTTCTGCCCACTCGATTCTTTTATCTCGATCCCCAGAATACTTCGTATCGTGTCATATCGAGTGAGCATCCATCGAAAGTAGCACGCTCTCTCGCCCGCGCACGGAGGGGTTCATCGTAATACGAAATCTACTGGGATACGATATGGCAATGTACAGTTTCACACACAAAAAAAAAAAGTACGCTAACGATATTCGATTACCGATCGATCGTCGACTTCCTGTCGTTTACGGATAAGCGGAAGCACAGGAGATATTAGATTAAACAGATAACCGCGTGAGAGCGTACACTTATCAAATTCGATCGTTATCTATCGTGACTCCATCTCACTTATAACGATATATGTAGAAGAAAAAAATAGTCACGATGTCGAATCACAAATCGCAGCGATTTCTACACGGACGGTATATAATTACATGTGGTGTACTGTAATTACATGATAAATCCGAATGAGCGACGGAAACGCGTGGCTGCGCGGCTAAAATAAATGAAACCGGCGTGAAAACGAAATTGGATACACGATACGGCGGGAACTGGAGTCGCCGGCAGAATTTATTTGTTCTTCATTCAAATGGCCTCATCTCGCATTTATGTATTCCGTGATATTGCACTTTTTAAACTCGCCTGCTTTCATCGCGCGCCCCGCTGGATATTAAGACCTCCGGCAGCGGTGTATTAGTCGTATAAATTTACTTCGAATGACGTTGGATTCTCGTTCTCCGCAGCACGGTACACACAACGCCCCTCGAACGTCACTCTCTTTCTCTCTCCTTCTCTCTCTCTTTCTCTCTTTCATTCCTTTCGCCACTCCGTGTGCGTTTCTCGAGTACGCTGTATAACGACGATTTGTATTAATTACAGTCACTTGGCGAAATACTCGAGGCTGACGATTAATGACGTCGGTGAACCACGCGGGCGTATACAAATAAGCTACTCAATTATTTACATAATTGGCCTTCTTTCGCGAGTCAGGGAATTGCCATTCGTCAATCTCGCCGGAAAAAAGTCTGGGATACAGAAGAAAATTGGCTGGAAAAACACACGTTGCGATACAAGCAAGCTAGAGAATGTGACATATCAAAAGGTCCAATTTTATGATGGCAATGATGGGACGATCGTTGAAGCAAAACGATATACGCGAGAAATACGAAGGTTGGACGAGAGAGGAGAAAAAGTGTAAGTTGTAATAAAAGCAGAGAAAAGCGCGAACGAGTGGCGGTGCGAAAGACCGGCGGATGGGTGTTGCGGAATAATTGGTCCGAAGTATTTTTAATCGGAGCCGAAAAAATGTACACGGCGGCACAGCGGTATAGAGCAGAAGCAGCGACTACGAAAAAAAAAAAAAAGCGAGAAACGCGCGGATGGATCGAGGGTGAAGCTGCAAGAGGATGGGCGAGCGAGTGCGCCGGAAGAAGGGAAAGAGAAAGAGAAAGAGGAAAAGAGGGAGAGAGAGTGCGCGAAAAATTTCCCTGCCGTTTAACTGTAGGCGTTGCTCGCGTTTTTAATCGACTCCCCGGCGTACACTCTGAAATTCCTTCGGTTAATTACGTGGATTTCCAATGCATCCAGACCCCGTGGAATTTTTACGATTGCCTGACCGCCGCCCTCCCTGCCCTACGCCATCGGGGGTGGGATTTGTACGACTGAAATATTCCAGGGATTTAATTTTATAAATGACCATCCTGTCCCTGCGACCCTGCTGACGATCCTTGCTCGATCGATCACCTCGGCTTCGCTGTTTCCTGCCTTCTACGTTTCGTACGAGACATAAAGGGACGGTTAACGTTACACGATGATATGCGACACTCGGTAATGAAAATTCCATTTTTCTGCTAGTTTAATTTTTTTACCTACCGCCATAAAAATGTTAATTATAATCTATCTCACATATAATTGTGAGAAAATTATTCAACCTAATGAAAAATTTTGAAAATAGCGAGCGAATCGTGAACTGACAATAAATATATATAAAGTCGACGGTGAAAAATATAAAAAAATCAACCGAAGAAATCTCAACGTCATAAATAATTCAATCTCTGTCCAGGACGAAGTATCGTTTCCCTCGCATCGTCTTCCTCCACTTCTCTCCTCTCCGTTTTCTCTCGTTACGCGACGGTCAAAGGGGGAACCTAATCTTTTCGCGAAAGGATTTTCGCGAAAGCACCTGAGAACCAGGCAAAAGTCTTCTCCGACACCCCCTAAATACTTAATTCCATTCTTGGCTAATTGGACAGTTTTATTAAGGGATGCATATTTCAGATGGCGTTTTTATTATGTCTATTGGGAGCGAAGCGCCTTCTCGCAGTCGACGATACAGGGAAAAAAAAAAGAGAAGAAAGGCAGAGGATCGCATCGCGAGACTGCGTATAGAGGGGTTGCCGTTAGGGGCTGTGTTGCAGGAATTAGATTTTAACCCCTTGAAAAGTATTAGCACGGTCGAGAAGAGAGACTCCTGGAGAAAGAAAGAGAAAGTATAGGAGACGAGAGGAAGAGGAGGGCGGATGAGCGGAAGGTCGATGCAAACGTAACCCTTTGCTCCCGGCCACAGCCGCCCGCGGTATTGTCTCGCGGATTAAAGTAAAAGTGTAATTTCTCGAGGACGAAAACCGCTTTTATACCTTATCTTCTAACTTCCTCTTCCTTTATGCCCGACATTATACTCCACCGCACCAAAGAAAGAAAAAAGCGGTTCAATCCTCTGCAGTCGTTTTCTGTTCTACAAAACGTTATCGTATATCCGAAGGAAAAAATATTTTTATAACTGCGTAAATTTTATGCGCAATTTCATTTATTAATTCTAAAGACAAATTTAATAAACGACAAATTTAATAACAATTTAATCAAGATGCAAAATTTATGTTATAGAAAGCGGCAATTCTCTTCTGACCAAACATCCACAAAATAAAATTTTCTCGAAAAGGAATTTTGGTCATCTTGGCAAATAGAAGAATTTTTCGACATTTATTGTACTGATAAATGGTAGATAATGGTACGATTGTGGGTGAGGAGACGCGGGAGGGAAGGGGAGAGGGGGGGGAGGGCGGATTGTATAAATTTTAATAAGTCTCATTCGCCGACCCTTTGAGTCCGACGAAATGAACGAATTAAAAGTTTCTCTCGCTTTAGTGGTCTCGCGGTTGACATTTTGGTGTACGGTATGATCTCGCGGAATTGCTCAACTTTTGTCATTTGGACAAAAAGTGAGGCGATCCGCGGAAATTCGCCAAGAGCATTCTGAATTACTTATATACCACGCTTCGCGCCGCCAAATTATCAAAGATAAGATTCAATGTTCTATTTATACAATTTTTGATGTCGTAATTTTCGATGTTGTGATTCCGGTCCTACACGCAAAAAAATGTAAAGTAATGTTTGCGCTAGAATTCTAATTAATTTTAGAATTGACAGATCCATACCTATACATCTTATAGACAGGCCTACTTATGTAAAATTTACTTTACCTTTTTAGTAAATGAGCGATCATTATATATTATAATTATGTAAGGTATACTTTTTACATTTCGTAAAATAAATCTATAAATTGCTATACATCTCTATAAAATTTACTTTATTGACGAGTATTTTTTGCTTTAGACAAAATTTATTCGCAGCAAAAAATAGTGTAAAGTCTTGAAAGTTGTTCATGTTTATCAGTCTTAAGTATCGATTTATTTTACTGTAAGATAATAATCACTTGAGTGGATTTACTATAATCGCAATGTACTTTTTATATGTTCGATATTTTTACTTTCAGGCAAGTAAAGTTTGTCATAAGTTTAGTAAAAATAGCCAGAATATTTTTATTAGTCTTATAAGAAAAGAACTACTCAACCATTTTTCTTCAAAAAATGATTGAACCATAGTATAGATGAAACATTTAAATATACAATAGAATTAATAAGGTTAACAGAGTCAAAAATTTTCATTTTTAGATATGTCTTGATATTCAAATATATCTTTGGTTAATGCGAAATTAGATTTTCCAGACTCGTATCTGAGCATGGTGTAAAGTAAACCGGCGTAGCGACCCTGGCACGCGTAACACTCCCTCGTTAACCCCTTTCGATGGAGTGTATCGTCTTCTGCCCTCGCTCGCGAATCCGAGGAACCGAGTAAGATTTCAATTAAAACAACCCCCCGGCAAGACTGGGATTAGCTGTACGAATCCGTTTCGCAACCCCCCGGCGAAGACTCGGTTATGACACGGCATAAATATCAATGTAAATTATCTCGGTAAGAGACGACCCGCGGAAGGAGGTCGCCAAGATGCCACGCGGGCTAACGGAGACCTTTATGAACGCAATCATTGTGCGATTTTGCATTTATGAGGTTTAAATTGGTACCACCTACCGTTGCGTTGTCTGATCTACCTATTACGATCAACCCGGTCCCGGTTTTCCATATCTCACTAAAACGAGCAGTTTAAAATGCCGAAAATAATACAAATTATCGTAATTAAAATAAATTTCAGAAAAAGCAATTATTAATGAGCATGAAATAATCATAATGTGAAAAAGGAAAATATAAAAAAAGGAATAGCAAGCAGAAATATATGCTTGAATAAATTCATTAACGTTTCAATTTTTTTTTTTTTTTTCGTATTTATTTGAGATTCTCGGAAACAGAATAAAAAATGAATTTTGGAGCAATAAAATAAAAACTACGGAAAAGATATAATTGATAACGACGTGTGTTTATTTTACTCGCGTTACATAACGACACGTCATAAGAGGCGTGTCAAATAATAATTCTTCAAGGGTAGTCGTGACTCGTGTGCTCGTTTGAGTCGACGGAGAAAATCATACTACGAAATCATAATTAACGGAATTATGTCAGAGGTAACCCGATACGTTTTCGAGTAGCGGGAAGGGATCGTGAGTGGAGTAGCAGTCGAGGGGCGAGACGGCAAAGAGAGACCAGGCTTTCAAGGGCGTTATATCTAAGAAGGAAGGGTTGAGCGTTGAGAGACGCACCCCTCTCCCCTCCCCAACTACAAGAGCGTATACACGCACGCACGCACGCGTGCACGCGTGCACGCATGCATTCGCGATGTAATGAACGTGAAATTAAACGACGCGCCTCCGCGCTCGCGCGAGTCGGGAGATTGCGTTTGCTTTATTCAGGAGATTTTAATTACAATGCCTCGGCATCGGCGCCCGAATATCGCTCTCCACGCTCTGTTTCGAGACACTTTGAGAAGTCGAAACGTTTGCGAGTTGAAGAACTGGCGTCGGAGAAACGTACATTTGATGTCCCTCGTTAATATTTCTCGCGGAGAAAAATGAGGCGAGAGAATCTACGATGGTAAGCGTGAAACACTGAAGTGCCACGTTATGAAATAACTTACAGAAATTACACTTAATTTTATCACTCTATTGTAAACGTATACACTGAGAAAAAATGTACCAAATTTTAATAAATATTTGTTTGAATAGTATTAACTTAATATTTACTTAAATTTAAAGAATAATAGTTAAATGAAATTAATGGTTTCGTATCAATTAAATATACGTTTATATTTAATAAATATTCAGTACTATATACAAACAAATATTTATTAAAATTGACACATTATTGTACATTTTTTTCTCAGTGTACTGTATACGAGAACAACTGTGCAGGAATCAAATGAGTGGAGGCCGTAAAAATCCTTCGTTGTTTCTAAAGTTCAATTCATCCGACGTCGATTAAGTGTATAGGTGTGGTTAATTGATTGTTTCAGTCGCAATAAATATCTTATTATATTAGGTGTTGGAATTAATTCGTAGCGTTTTTTAATGAAAGAATGTTATTTATTTCACATGAGCATTAAAAAATACATTAATGAAAGTACTTCCCATCACTTGTAAAACGCTACGAATTAATTCCAACACCTAATATGTATCGCAGAAAAGGTAAAAGAAAAATAAAATATTCTTTAATTTCGCATTATATCGTGTATCTCTTAAATCAATATTGAAGCGAAGATGAAAAAAACGAGAATGGAAAAATGGAGTGGTCACGCATCGTATTGAATTATATAATAGAGCGATTCTGTAATAGCGGCGTACGCGCGAAAATGCGTTTTGAAAGGAGTCGTTGGAAGAAAAGAGACTTCGGTCGAAATCCGTATCCGTTCTCGTGAAGAGAGCCGTGCTCGAGCGTGCGCGTAGCGAGAGAAGACGTAAATGAAGAAAAAGAAGAAGGGGGTTCCGGACGGAAAGCGAAAGAGGGCCAAGAGGGCGTTAACTGAACTTTAATGGAGATCATAGATAAAATGTTCTGGCGGACGTTGAAAGAACTCTTTGACGGATTACGCCTAAATCGTATCTATCTCCTTTCGCGTCCCCGCGCTGCTGCCGAGAGAGATCATTGTGTATACCTGAAGACTTCGCAGCAACAGTAAGGGATCGGCGGGTAGCCGAGGCTAAGTGTTATAATACCTGAAACTCCGATGGACTTACTGAGAGGAGAAGAGAGGAAAGAAGGTAGAAAAACTGACGAGAGAGCGAGGGGGAGGAGAGGCTCGCTCACTACTGTGCAAGTATTCTTCGGACTAACCGACGACGAGATTCCAAGGTGTTCTCCAGCTCTTCCCCCCCCCCCCTCTCTCTCTCTCTCTCTCTCTTCCCTTCGTCTTTTACCCTCCACCCGACTGGCTTTTGTCGGTGGCGTTTGGATCGGTATCGTTGTCACGATCTGCCAGACTCGACTCCTTGGCTGCAGCATCGCGTTGGTTGGCGGCAGAATCGCGGTAAACGTGCATCGACGCGCGAAGAGCTTGATTTTTTCGAAGATCCATACGGCGATTCCGGATAACGGAGTTGAAAATTTTCTTACACCTGCGCGCGATAACGCGATCGAGTGGAAGAGTAAGAGAGGGAGGATGGAGATCGTTAAAAGATCGGCACTTAGTTTAGAGGCGGATTTAATCTCTCTCTCTCTCTCTCTCTCTCTCTCTCTCTCTCTCTCTCTCTCTCTCTCTCTCTCTCTCTCTCTCTCTCTCTCTCTCTCTCTCTCTCTCTCTCTCTCTCTCTCTCCCTCCTGTCTCTCCTCTCTCTCTCTCTTTCTCACCTCTCTCTCTCTCTCTCTCTCTCTCTCTCTCTCTCTCTCTCTCTCTCTCTCTCTCTCTCTCTCTCTCTCTCTCTCTCGCTTGAAGATACTCTCTACCGACATTTATGCGCAAATCGGAGAATATTGTGCAAAGACCAGCTATTTTATTATCTTCATCTCGGTGAAAAGCTATAACGGCGTATTAAAGGCGTGCGTTGGTATTCAGAAAACTGGGTTAAACGGATGATTCGACCGCGGCGATTCTGTATAGTGTTGTTAGAAGTATTCATCAATTTTCCCAATCGGATTTATTCGTTAACACGATTTTTAGATAAATAAAACATCGACAAATTACATTCGACATTAAATGAAATGACAAAGAAGAGAAAAAACTGTTGTTCTGAAATAATGAATATATACAATTGTGTTAACAACCAAATTTATATTCGGCGTTATTCTCAGTAGATTCGGCTTTAAACTGTGACTTTGTCGCTCTGTCGCTTTATACGAAAAATCAGAAAGCGCGACCCTACCAGCTACACGGAAAAATGTCGCATTTTTTTCCGCCCCTGGCAAACGAGAGATTTCCGGCACCCTCTCGGGCGAAGGAGTGCCGCCACGCGTACTTTCCGCCCTTTTTCCCATTCCCTTCGTCTTTTTCTCTCTCTGGATTTGTACTCGCGTTCATCGAGAGGACGAGATAGAAAGCGGTAAAGACAGAGAGAGAGAGAGAGAGAGAGAGAGAGAGAGAGAGAGAGAGAGAGAGAGAGACAGGAGGGCGAAAGCGAGAGCTCAACAAGTCGAATAAAAAGCTCATAAATAAAGAGGAGGAATTCTCCCTTGCTCTCTCGAAGCGCCCGGTTGCCCTCGACGTTTCCACCCTCTCGCATCCCTCGCAGTTTCTGCGAATGTCCCCGCGGACACCTGTTGCTGTTGCTCTCCGCGCGGCAACGACAAAGAGAGAAACGTAGAAACGGGAATCGTCGATCGCGGAAGCGCGAGCGAGAAGTGACGGAAGGGGAAGGGGAAGGGGAAGGGGAAGGGAAGAGGAAATTGGAGGTATTCGGCGTCCTGATTCCTCGTCACTAGCCGAGTGTCGACCGAGCGCGATCGCGCGTGATTCTGCAACACTGCACTCATTGATCCACCCTCAATCTACGTACTCGAGCCGGAGCGCTTGAAACGGAAGGAGGTGAGCGTGACGCCGTGAATAATGTCCCTGCGTCTGCCATTCGCTTTGGGTATTTTCGCGTGTGTGCTCTTTCCGGCTCTCTGTATCGTATATCATTCCGCTTAAGTTTATCGCACCATGAATGCACCGGTGAGAATACGATTCTACAGGTTGGTGTGAAGTGCGGTAGAACGGTAGAATGTACGTTCCTGTTCAATTAAGAGCTCTTGTTCCATAATTTCTCTTTCATACGTATAATTAAATTAAAAATACACGTTATATATTAAGTTTCATTTTTCGTTATAACACTACGCAGTATTGTTTCCCCGTATAATTTCGCATGATTGTTTCAAGCGTATATTTTCGAAGATAATATATCCCGTATCTCTCCGTGATTTTATATACGTCCCGAAAGCTTCAAGATATTCAGCCAGGAGTGAAGATTATGCTTCCAATTAGCGGGCAAAAATATCGGAAATGTGAAAAACAAAACGTAGTCTCTAATTTCGTTTATGAGCTTTATCAGAATGTCATGTCCGACACCATGACAGCACACCGCAAGCGGGGCCACGGGTATCCGAGGCAGCTGCTGATTTGTGATAAATGGAATCCGGGGAACGCGACAGGAGTGGGAATAGTATGCCCGTCGGGTCGTCCCGCTAATTACGGGGTGGCCTCGAATAAATTACAACCGAAAACGCCAACTCGTTTGTACACCGCCGCATTATAATTCCGCATCGTCGTTTCTCGCCGCGGTCAGGAAAACGATAATCCAAGGAACACAAGCGCGGGGGACCTCTATATCCTCGGCTTTGTCGAGAAGCGCAGATAACTCGACCTTTTTACACGTGTATGTGTATCGCGGGCGTTCGTGTACGGAATATGCGAGGTATTTTATTTCCCAATATCTGCGCGAGACGTTTCGTCGTCGGATGTTTCAATTCCGGACTCACCGCGACCGATCCCTCGACCCGACAAATTGAATCGTGCGGAACACCGACGAGATCGTCGAAGGTCCAGTTTCTCTTTCCACCACGCAGCTGAAATGATTTTTTCAGGAGCATTAGGAGACAAATCGAAGCGCGATAAATATCTAGAGTTTTAGCCCTACGTGTCCCTTTATACATAGTTCAGTGGGTTTTTCTAACACGCCTCGAGAGATTCTCCAGCGAAAAAAAATCTTAGGAAGATCTTGGTAGCTTGGAAAGTTCAAATAAACTACGATTCGAAGGCGGAAGCAATCATCCGTTTTTTTTAAGAAACGATAATAAAAGTCGAGAAATAAAGAGCGGGACCTCGTTGGCGAGTCAACGAGATCCATTTGCAAGAATTAACTCCGCGAAATTGGACCTCTTTTAAACGTAGTACAGCTCGCGTCGGAATAATAAGACTCCGGCATTATTCCGTGTCGAATGCGTTTTCACTCTCTCCCGAGGAAAGAAAAAAAAAAGGGAGAGACGCGGAGCGGAGCTCTATCTGCAAACGCCGGCTTTTATCCGGCTCGTTCGCCTGATCCCTCGAGTATACCCGACTCCGACTCTCGATTACAACTTTTTATTGCATTTCCATTTCATCTCTCGCCCAGCCAAGCAAGGAGTGGAAACTCTTGCGAGCGAGCGGGCACCGGAGTGAGATTGAAACGAATGCGTTTTAAACGTGATTATTGCGCCAAGTCTTGGACAGATTCAAGGGGAAAGCGGACGTTCGTGATATACATCTGCGACGCGCGTCACGTCACGAAAATATTGCGACAGTAATTTTAACCAAGAGATAGTTTTACAAGTAACTACTCTCTAAATTCTTTAAAGTGGTATCTCACTCTAAGGAATGAAAATTGAACCAGTGTTGAGAAAAAGTGTAGCTCTAATTTTCAATTTTTAAGAATAGGATTTCACAGTGAAATTTACTCTAAAAGTTTCAGATTGTTTAATAATCTAGAACAATCAGAAACTTTAAATAATATTAAGTAAACATTTACTTATAATAAATAAATATTTACTCAATAAAAATGATAATTAAATAAAATTGTTGGTTTTTGTATCAAATAAATATATGTTTATATGCATTTAGTAAATATTTGCTTAGAACTGAAAGGTAAATTTATAAAGAGAATTGTGTAATATAATAAACCTATGAGGTTATGCAGTACTATGGCATTAATGAGTATTACTAGAGTATTAATAGGCATTATTACAGCATTAGTGGGCATAAAAATTGGGCACTACTTGGCATTAGCCAAGCATTGAAGTACATAACTTTAGTCAGAGGTTTACCCCTTGCTTAGAACTATTCAAACGAATATTTATTAAAATTTAGTATTTTTTCCAGTGTATAAACTAGTGAACTCTGATCAAGATAAAGAGCAGCGATGATTCACGACATAATAGCGTAGGATTTTAGTTCCAATTTACGCATTATCAACATCATTTTGTATTCTTCCGTAGCATCTGCATTGTGAAAATGAAGAAAACGAACGATCGATGGCACGACTGTACGCCTTCGCATCTCGAGATAATAAAACGAAGAGGCGGAACACCCGCCGCCGCATCGCGTTTGCTATTATTTATTGAGTTAATCTTGGACAAACACACGCACGGTTTTTTTTTCTCGTTTTTTTATTTTCTTCCGTCTCTCCCGCTCCGCGGCACGCGATAGATGTGTACGAGGAGCATCAGAAGTTCCAACGCTACCGGAAGTTACGATGAGATAGCGCTAAGGGCAATTTGTCGGAGTGAAAGATATAACGCCTATCCCACCTTTCCACAGGGCAAATCTTACGGCCGAACACACGCACTCTTCGATGCGCACGCGTGATTCCGCTGAACAATGTTACGGGAGCTGCTACGACATGATTGATGAAACATATCTCATAGCGGAAGGACTTGGAAATCCAAAGGCTAGAACAATTCTTAGGCGCAGAGGAAAAAAAATACCGTTCGCAACCGCTATAAGTTGAGCATGTATAATTGGAAGGCTTTAATTTGTTCACCGAACGTTTTGAATTTTTGTTCCCGTCCGTTAAGTATATAAAGCAGAAATAAATATCGGAACGACAATGCATCAACAAGTACAACCAAAGCCACGTTTGCGCACCCGGTAGCTGCTACCCTCCTGTCGATGTCTCCTTTTTTCGACGAATTATCCGAGATAATTCGGGGATGCGTAAATCCCGCTATTTACCACGATAAACGGGGCGTGAGCGATATTTGCAAGAGAAAGAAAAAATAGAGGGAGAGAGAAAAAGGAGGGCAGATGGAACGAAACGGCAGAGACAACGAAACAGTAGCGGCGGCGAGAATCTTTGCCTGCATCAGTTCTCTTTCTCTCTCTCTCTCTCTCTCTCTTTCGTTCTATCTATCTCTAGAGGCGGTCCAAGGAGGTTTTAGAGCATTCAGAATGCATTTTAGCCATCGCCCGGGCGAGGACTGTCGCACAACCGAATGTCGGCCACCCGTGGCGATCGACGGGGGCGTGAAATCGGGCACCTCTTTAAACGCGAGGTGACACCCGCGGAGCGATTATGTGACGACGGGAGGACACCGATGAAAATAGAGTGCGGTGCCCTTTCAGACACGGTCAAGCGTGCCGAGCGCGAGAGTGCAACGCGTGAGATATTACGACAGGGTGATCTCTCTCTCTCTGAATCTGAAACCCGGTTGCACCATGGGCTACGCGGCGTGTTAACCCGAACAAAACATCGCACCCTCGTTCATCGAGAGACGAGCGATGGTGTATTTTAATATCAACTGTGGAGAAATTCATTAGTTTAATGTAGGTCACGTCGTGGGTGATTTAGCGGAAATGTTGAGAGAAAATTAAATTGAGAGAGAGAGAGAGGGAGAGAGAGAAAGAGGGAGAAGAAACGAACGCACAGACATGTTTGTTATTAAAGATCGTGCGGAATCTTGTAGGGCTGAAATTCTATCCTGCAATTTTAGTTTCGAATTTATGACAAGTCCGACAGACTCGCCGTTGCTCGAGTATAGAGTTGAACACGGCGCACAAGTACGAAGGAAGGATGACTCCAATTTCTAAAGGAGCTGGTACTGGCGAGCCGGATCGAGACGAGCCGGAATCGAAGGGGGCGTGTGTTATTAACGTGGAGCACATACGGTATCCGCGACGCGTATTCTCGATCCCCGCGGCCGGCAGCCCGTTTTACCACGCTCGGCGAAAAATGCGTCGCCGATAAGCATCCGGCGCCATGCGCCGGATAAAAAGGGCCGTCTATAATAACACAGTGTCTATCTGAAATCCCCGAGTCGAACCGTCGCGCGGCGCGGGCAAATAACCGCGCGTCGCGCACAATCACGATGCCCGCGCGCTCAGGTATATTGCCATTACCGTGCCCGTGGGATTATTTACGGTTACCATAACTCTCAAGCTCCGTTGCGCTTAAGATCTTAAGAGGCCTCTGCATATATGCAAGTGGAAAAAACACGTGTAACCACGGACGATTTATTCACGCCAGCTGCTTTAGGACCTTCCTCGGCGCGAAGGACGCGCGAGTCTCGCGCTTATCAAATTATAGCTAATCATCATTAGTGACGCAATTTTCGCGACGCTAATTTCTTAAGTCTTCTTATTAGTCTCCTTTTAATCTTGTTAATACGGTAACCTCCGAATATGTCTACATTTTGTTTTTAATTACAATGCAATGTAAAAAGTATTGTACAATATACGATTTTCAAAATAATTCTTGTCCTCTCTCTAAAGGTTAATATATAAGGGAAAGATCACGTTTGATATCTCTCAGTACTCGTTGCAACTTCTTAAGAAGCAATGAGAAGTATGAAAACATTCATAGATATTGCCTACACCGCTCTTACTATGTGAATACAACAACGTGTTGTAGGTGCGAGTGTCAGTCAAATCTCATTGCTGTTTGTAAATAATCAACGTGCGTATAAGATAAATGTCAAATTTCCTATTCTATTAATTAGAAATTATAAGATAAGTGATTGGTCATTATCGCATTAAATTAAACATGTTTATTTGATGCATAATAAAATGTATCTTTTTGATCGAGAAAATATTCATGTAAATTAATTAATTATTGTTATATGTTACTAAACGTTTATGACCCGAGAAATTACGTGTGAATTTCGATAACACAAAAGAATCAAACATTAAATGCAACTCAATTTTTTAATTTATTACGAAATCATACAATTTCACTCCTCTTGGTAAAAATTTTGAAATAATAATAAAATTAATAAATAAATTTTAATATATTTTCATCATGTAAAACAAAAATAAACTTGATTACTTATACTTAAATTTAATAATTCCTTTTAAATAGAATAATTAATAAATTAATCAAATTTTTAATAAGTGAAATGATTCAGTAATTAGCGTGTAACAATTAATATTTACCATTGATCGATTTACGAATCTCAGCTGATTTTTCTAATGTACATAATGACATCAAAGGTGGAATCAGCTGAGCACCAAAAATCGATATTATCTGGGTGTGTGAGAATGAATAAGGCGATAGATAGAATTTTTTTCATAAAGTTTTCAATTTTCATTATTTCTTTAGAATACATTATTAAAACTGTACAGTAATTGCAAGAAATTATACATTACATGTAATATACTCTACATATAACAAACGCGACATGTAGAATATATTACATATAATATGTAGGCTTTGTGTGTTGTATGCGCGTATGTGTGTGTTTTGTGTGTGTGTGTGTGTGTGTGTGAGTGTGTAATTACTGTACAATTTTACTAAAAAAATTTTTTAAAAATTTAAAACAATTTTTAAAAAATCAAAACTAAAAATAAAAAAATTAGCATGCCATATTTTCAATTTTATTTTCTTAATATAAAAATACGGAATTTTTTTTATTTTTTATAAGAAACTATAGAACCACGAAAAGAGTGCTACTGGAATTGTCATTATTTTTTTTTTATATTAATAGAGTGTTAACTTCATACATTTCGAAACGTTCGTTATCCGAGGAGGTGACGGAATTGCGAGGGTAAACGTTGACGCCACGGTGCGTCTTTCGTACATCGTCTTACGCACGTCAAACGGAGAAGATCCATACATACTGTATATGTAGTGTAATATCGTTGACACGTTAGTCCGCCATTCCGCGTAGAGACGCGTTTCCGTCGTTTCAGTGACAATCTGATTTTCTGTTCGCTACGCGCCAGAATTGTGCGAGAAATTGCGTCGCTGAAAAGCTCCGAAGCTGGTAAGAGGCACGGGATGAGGAATAATGCGATCGCTAATTATCGTGCGAGGATCCTAAGGCGGGGAGATCGGTAGACGAATGCGGGTTGTACGAGCTGTCCGTGTTGAGACGAATGTCGAGAAGAGGAAACGAGTTCGGAGTGCGCAGACGGACGTCGCGCAACGCCTCGCGATTCTCAGCATCTAGGATCGGATGGGTTCTTTAATAATTAAGATGCCTCGTATGCGGCGAGACCGCCGTGGACGGTAAAAACGGAAGTTCTCTTCTAGACGGCGTTCCCAGACTTGCCAGAAATTCGATCGATATTTTGCTAAAGGTGAATTCCGTTGCGGCACTTCGTCACTATAACGCGATCGACGTCATATGACTATCCATTATACTACATATCCGAAATGTTATCTCACAAATAAAACTCCAAAAATTGCGGGATAAACACAGAAGAGACAATGTTTAATAAAATTGATTTTTTTTTAATTTTTTTTTTTTTCATCATCTCGCACGTCACTCGTGCCGCTATTCTTTTATGAAGTTTCCAAGATGCATCGTCATTGTATATGAACGTATGCTAATGCTTAAACGCACGAAAGCTTAAAGAGTGCACGCGTAACGCTAATGTGCTCCGGACTGGCCGTATTAACGACTCGCGTATTAACGACCTCGCTAGGTGCATTACAATGTCGAGGGCGAGGAAACTAATTAAGAACGCACGGGGATTCCGGAAAGAAGCGAACTCGCACGGTAGCAGCGCATGTTATCAGTTAAACGAGTATTAAATGCAAGAAAATTTAACGTTACCCACACGCTACTGTGATTATCAACGGCATTAGCGTGAAGTTATTAATGTGATGGCTTTATTACAAATTTCTAACATAACAGAAATAGATTGGATTAATGCATCACGAAAATAATTATGAACCGCAGCATAAATTCATTTGTCTAAAATAATATTTTCAATGTCAATTTGGTAAAAAATGTAAAAAGTTCCGACTTGAGGTGCACGTAATTAGAAATTCAATGAGTCTCACGACATACTCGCGTCAATTGCATGCATTTAGCAGTGCCTCTGGTGAATCGAAACGTCTTGCGTGCACCACGTGCCTCAAACGCATCGGTATGTTATGTGCACGAGAGCGTGACCGAAGGAATAGGTAGGACGCGCCTTATTGTTAGATTATCACAATGCAACGTTCTCGCACGAACAGGATCTACGGTAAAATCGGGCGCGATGCTTCCGCGTGGTCTCTCGCGAAAAAGTAAAAAATTGCGCAACGACATTTCTATAAAGAAAGAAAAAAAGGAAAAGAAAAAAAGAGTCGCGCGCGGCGAGTGCATTCACCGGCATGGCGGTTCAAAATAACGTTACGATTGCGCTACATGCGAATTAGCGCAATTAGCGTTCACGTCGACAGCGTCTGCGGTGAAACCGAAACGAGTAACCGCGAATTTCCGCGATATTTCACAACTATAGAAAAAAGTATTAACTCGCTCGAAGATACAAACTCAGCTTCGAGAAAGGAACGTAAAGACTAATGATAATGATATATATTCCATTTCCTCTCGTTTCGGAAAAGTATTAAAGAGATAGGAAAAAAATACATGAGAAGCGTACATGGCAACATGATAGTTCCAACGCCAAAGGATGTAAGAGAATAGATAAGAGCTCACCATCCTTCGAAAGAATTTAATATAGAATATCGTTTTTTATAGCAGCTTCGATACTTTCAAGTTATGCTAGCGCCGTTTCTCCTCCTGCGTGTAATCAGGAAAAGTAACGTGCCCGCAAAAGATAGACAGAGAAAGAGAGAGACAATAGAAATTACGTTGGATGGATACAAAAAAAAGGGAATGGGACAGGCAATCCTCGAGTTATCTGTATGTATCCAGCTCAACGCGTTGCCAACAAACCCGAGGAATCGCAACCGCCGCTGCCAGTTGGTATCATTAAAACGTAATCACTGTTCGCTAACCCCGGTGATGCTAATTTGTACGTTAATTAATGCCGAGTACCATTGTGCTCGCTTATGCCTACAGAAGCGATTATTTAGCGCGCTGCCTAGCGTTAGAGACTAGTAGGTGCATTCGTCCGCTCGCTCGCTCACTCGCTCGCTCGTCGATCAACACGCTCGCGCTTCCTGTTTTCTATCTGAAACGATTACGGCGCGCCGTTTCTCGAGCGAGGTCGGTTCAATGTGTTCCCGCCATCATCGGCCGCCGTGAAATCTTGGTTATCGAGGACGCAAATGCGTATGCATGTATCGCGTCGCGAAAGAAGCGCGCGGTCGCGTCGGAGATTTCTTCTATCTCCTCGATCGAGCAAAATATAGAAATCTTAACACTTTAAGATATACTTCCTGAGTTAATCTCTATAGAATTGTAACTCGCATTTTTCTCGCGATCAAAATAGACTGAATGAAATTATGTTGGCTGTTGAGAATGTTCTTCGCATTACATAGCAAAGTACATACACTACAAATCCAGGTGTGTAAAAAGTAGCTTCAATATACGTGTGTGATCAGTTTCCCGTGTAAAAATTATACGCTATCCTACATACAAATAGATTCACGCATTTAAACGTTTAATAGCACACATATATTAAAGTCATTTTTTACACACTTGGATTTGCAATATAAATGATAGAAATCTATTCGAATATCTCGCAATGCGATTGTACATCCGGATTACTATGAGAAAAAAAGCTGAGAAGAAAAAGTCTTCGTTCTAATGGCGCGATCCATTCTGTCGCGTTAATAATTATAAACCTATTACGAGGATTGTCGAACGTATTGTCTAGTAGAGAGAAGAGAGAGAACAGCCGGTATCCTGCTATCCTTCCCGAGTGCCAAAGTGCTCTTCTCGTAGATGCTCGAACGAGAGGCGTGCGTTTAGTTACAGCCCGGGACACGTTCGTTGTTTCCTCCCGAGGCACTCTCTCTCTCTCTCTCTGTGCCTTTGCTTTCTCTCTCCCTCTCAGATGTTCTTCATTATCGAACACTAAACGGCCGCTTCCCACGACAATGGGCTCCCCCAGCTACTTCTTTTGAAATTTCTTTTGTTCCTAGCGGCCACAATGATTCCCCTGCCTCGAGAGGACTTACGAAGGAGACGCGACCGTTGCTTCTGGATATTTACGGGGACCTCCTCGCCATCGAGATTCGTCGTCGTATCCAGGCCATCCAGTAATTGGCATATTCGCGAAAGCGCAAGCTGGTTACACGTTGATCGCGAGTGCAATTATAGACAACAATAAAGCATTAACTCACGGCACAAGTGCACTCTTCAACACGCTCCTTCTAATATGGTGTGTGAAAAAAATGTGCTTTCAGAGAACTACGGCAGAGTTGGTTTAAGTTAAATACGATACTTGTAATTTAATCCTGAATTACTCAGCAAGTGTATTGGATAAAAATTGAGCGGAGCTATAGGGAGCTAAGTTTCCATCTTTATGCGTCGTGACAGCGCGTAATCCCTTTTTATCAGATAGCAATCGCAAAAGTCGATTTCAGATCGTACAGAATCCACCGTGATCGGCACACCCCTCCTCGATCGACGATATCGGTCAGCTGCTCTCTCATGTATTCTTTGTGCCGCAGACTGACGGTGCAATTTCGACCCCACCTCCCATAGCCGTCGAGGCGAGTTTTTTAGCGAATTTAATATTTATACCGAATGACTGATGACTATAATAAAGAAACGGGGTCGTATTGTTCGAAACATTTTTGTCATTGATCGATACGACGACGCTCCGCTCCGCGTTCCGACTGGCTGCTGGGAAGAAATGCTTTCACGTATGTACTCTGTGGACCCTAATGCCTATAGACGAACCGTATGTTGGATATCTAGCGATCATTTTCAAATCCAAAAGTCGAGAAGTCAAAGTGGAAAGCTATCGTGCAGCTATCGTGCGAAATGCATCTCTGCTTTCTTCCTCCAAATCCGATTCTAAAAGAATCTTTTACAAATTACAATGTTCATAAAGTTCAAACTTTAGCCGTCGTTCATTCGAAACAAACGTGGGATACGAGGACATAATAAATTGAGACTATAATAAACGAGGACGGATCTGTTTATGAGAAAATTATCACGAAGGCCAGAGATGAAGGTGGTATCGTTTAACGCACACGGTTTAAAACACTTTCGAACATTCGTGCTGAAAAGCCAATGATGTATGATGCGGTGTTTTTAATGGTCCTCCGAGCCGATACCTGCTGACTTCCTTCGTGTCCGTTATACACCATGATTTCGATGTTTCGGTCGAGACGAAATGTTACTCGATCCGCGTGAAATCGCGATTGTTCCATCGCCAGAGCGTTTGTACTTGCGGTCGGGCAAGACAAAGTCGTTTCCACCTCGCAGAAGGGAAGAATCGAATCTCACGAGCGACGACGTATGGACGTGGGTACGGGCAATCATTAACGAATCATTATCGTTTCGCCCTGGCTCGGGGCCGGGACTGAGCTCTCGAAACAAAACCATTAATGATTTCTATTTGTATTCGTCCGTTTCGCTCGTTTCGTGAGAAGGAGGTGGAGGGAGAGGGCCCCGGATCCCTCGGGACCAAGTCCTCAGTGAATTATGTGAGAAGTTAGCTTATTTTCGTTAAGCCGAACTCCCGCGGCGCGAACAAATCGTCCTTCGCTGCCGCTTCTCGAGACTGAGCTTTGTTTTTCCTGTTACTCGCCCTTTAGCTTTCCGTATACGATATCGCTTTCTCGCTCGCTCGTTTTAAACTGGCGCGAGGGGCATCGCGCGTCGAGTCATCGTCAACCTTTCGCCAACACTTCTCACCTGTCCACGTATCATCGTTTACATATATCAAGAGATTATCCAACAAGATTCTTCAAACGACTAAGAACCGTAGATCATGTATATTAATTATAGGTGTGTTAATTAGCGTATATTAATTTAAGCTACGGAGTAGCTTTATATCATTTATCGCATTAATAGGGCACATTTATAATTATTATTTGTATAATATTATAATATATATGTAATTAATATTAATATTAAATAATCAAGAAATAACGCATACAAGATATCATTCCACGATGACGACGGTCTATCGCCTCCCAGTCATTCCCGGCTGAAAACAAATTTAACGACCGACACTGTTCGCGCTTTGCATCCCAATAGAGCGGTAGGGAAGGTAAGACGGAGACGAGACGGCGACGTGGTGGATAGACAGGGAGCAGAGAGAGCGCAGAATGAAGTAAAGTAGGAAGAGATCCGAGAGGAAAGCGGGGAAGGAAGCGAGAGAGGAAGAGAGCGTGTTGCGTTTCGCGCGCATATATTTCGTTTTCTGTTGTTGCCTGAGAAAACAGACGGTCGGGCCATGGCCGACCATCGGCCCGTCAAAGTAGGGCCCTCCTCGTTCTCTTCCTTACACGTATCCCGGACCCGCCGCAGAGCCCTTCCTTCTCTTCCTTAAAGCCGAGCAATCGCTTCTCTCCCCCTCCCTCCCTCCCTCCCTCACTCTTGCTCACTCTTGTTCGTCTCGACGCTCGGCAAGTTCCTCTCGTTATTTATTAGCAATCGCGGGGAGTGATGCGCCTAAACCAATATCGTCAGAGGCGCCGCGCTCGATGTTGGTCCGCTGAAAACGATGACGGTGGTAATGACGATGACGATCATGGCATGGCGTCGGTACGATTCCCCTCCCTCCTCTTATGGAATATCACGTATAGCCGTACACATACGGCTGGTATATATCAGGCGCGCGTATCATCTGTGAAAACATCCCTGCTAATTGGCGCCTAATATTTATTGTAATTTCAAACACGTGAGCTCGCGCCGAGACCGCCTCCGTAGGTACCCGGACATTTTACGACCTCGTTGTACTGTAGATTTATTTCTTCTCAATAGGCGATCCGCATCGCGCGGATTCTAAACGCAAAGAAATTCATTTGCTGACCTCTCGTTAACCTTTCGATACGCATCTTGTCGAGTTTTCATCGTATGTTAAAATCTTCAATTTAAAATGATAACAAATATTTTTATACGTCAACTCTAGCGCGCAGTCGTTGTCGAGGCGATAGAGAGATATTTTCAGCTTGCGACAGATCGACGCCACGCGAAAAGAAACTGATATCCCATATGAGATATTATATTCGTAAAAATACAATGTTAGAAATTGATACACTCGTGCAAATGGAAGTATCCGATCGCGCGAGAGAATATCACAGAGAGTACCATCCACTACTCTCGTGTTCCAATTTACATCAAATCAGGAAGACAAGCTGAGAGAAGAACTCGGGAGCGCAAGAATTGCTCACGTAGAGAGACAGGCCGAACGTTAGCGCGAGATTCTCTTTTTTTTTTCTCTCTCTCCCTCTCTGAATATACCTGGATGTAACCTCGGAGGCACTGACAGAAAGCGACCCGCCCACAAAAGTAATCTCGCCCTCGGTCGAGAGAGAAAGAGAAAAAGCCACACCTGATTCATCAGCGAGGAATAAATCGAAAGACGAAAGAGCCAAAAACAAAACGATTCACCCACCGCGTATAGTTCCCGCTCTTTTCTTATCCCCCACCCTTTTACCCTTCGCATATATACCTACGCACTCTGTCTCAGATTTTTGCCTCTCCTTCTCATGCGGTGCGCTAGGTAATTCCGAAATGATGCATCCCGGGATCGTCTCCTTCGCGCATCTAATGCGCCACGAGGAAACGAACGCGAATCCACGTGTGTAGGTGTAGCTCGCCTCTCTCTCTCTCTCTCTCTCTCTCTCTCTCTCTCTCTTACTTCCTCTCTCGAGCGAGGCTCAGTCAGGTACGCCCCGACTATCCGTATATAAATTACCTTTTTAATTTCCCACCAAGACAAATGATTTAATTTATTCTATCAATTATCGATGGAGCGAGGCGCGGCGGCGCGAGGACGGGTGGGATTGGATTGGCGGGAGGTGGGCTTGTTTGGTTTTCATTTCGATTCGTCGATATCTGATCGGCAGTGAATCTCTTTCGCCCGTGTCCCTCGATCGGCGATCTCGTTCGTTCTCTTTCTTTTTTTTTTCTATCCTTCTCTTTCTCTTAATACCCGATACGGCCTAGCCTTTCTTCTTTCCATTCTCCACGCTACTATGTTGCGTATACACCAAACGGCAGCCGCAGCAACGGCTTCTTGTTTGCCCGAAGGAGCCTCGTTCGATCGACCTAGCACCCTCCCGCCACTTGTTCAGACTTCAGACCTTTCGTCGCGAAGCAAAGAACAACCTCTCGGCCTCGTCCGGCCGATGAAACGTCTATTAACATGAGAAACGATCGGTGATTCGGAACGAAAAAAAGCATGTCCTCGCCTCGCCAAGATCGATCCTCGATCTTCAAGTCGATTTCGCGCGGCGCGAAGGTATTTACAGGTGAAAGAAAAAAAAAAAAAAAAAAAGATAGAAAGAAAGAAATATGTTTCGCCGAGAACGGTAAACCGCGTGCACTCGTGCGCGCGCTCTCGTTGCACATATCATGCGCGATACGCGGGAAAAAAGGAGATTTGACAAGGAAACTTCGCGGCCAGGGAGGAGACGATCGAAGCGTAGGGTACACGTCCGAGACTGAAACGGCCATTAGGTACCGAATCGACCGGATGATGTATGCGCGTATATATACGTACAGTATACAATATATATATACTATGTACGCGCGGCCGATAAAAGCAATGGCGAAAAAAGGGGAAAGGCTGCGCATAGGTGCGCGGAGGACTCAGGCCTGCAGATGAGTAGATACGCATGCAACGCGCGAATTATGAGCACCAAGCCGATAAAATCGGGAACAAGCGCGCGAGCGGTCGCGCGTACAATACGCCGGACAAAGGCCGATGAGGGGGGAAGTCGCGTCGCTGAGACATATGTTTCCACGGGTAGACGCGGCCGAGACTGCTCTCGGAACCGGTTCGACGTGTATCCTGGGCTCTCTCTCTCTCTCTCTCTCTCCCGGGCTAGGTCAGTTATTCAAAAACTGAAATATCGCCTCATTAACGGCAGCTCGTTTGCGAACTTTCTTAAGGGAATGGAATATATAGTTGCGCCATGCGTCGTATCCTCGGCGTCGTCACGCCATCACAGGTTCACCGGAAGCAGGATGTCGATCGCGAGATCGTTCGATTTTAATGAAATCGACCTCCGAAAACATTCGACGCGTGTCAACATGAATATACAATTTTTTCATGTTTCAATTATAGATTGAAAGATTTGTAAAATTGAAATAATTTCGTGCTATATTATTCTCATTAATCTTAAATACAACACAATTAAGCACAGAGAGCCGATTCAAAGTGAATCTAATAATATTATTGTTTGATTATATTTTACAATTCAAACAAACTATACGCCGATTATTTGATGATCTTGACACACAATCCTTAACTGAAACTGGATCACGTAATATCACGAATTAATTAACGAGCAATTTAATATTACCGATGTTAATAAGTATCTTTGCAAACATTGTTAGAAAATTTGTGTTAAATTTAATACATTTCACGTTCCAAACGGTCCACTCTTTTTCAATATGTTATAAAGTAATATAAATATTGTGTAAAAAAAGAGTAACACAAAAACGTATCACTGGAATTTGTAAGCAAACTGTCGAAGCATTTTTTTCAGTAAAATTAACTTTTATATATTAAACGTATTTTATTCATTCGTCTTAGTATTTAAAACACATTATTTTTGTTATTTGTTCACTAAAAATTAAATTGTGTCATTCTGAAGCTAAGACATATTGAATATTGATTTAAAACACAAAATATTTAAGTGACATAATCACATTGTATTGAATTAATATTTGAATATGTTCAACAAAAAATTTTAACAAGAACTGAAGTGGACCGTTTTCTATACACAAATGTTTTTACTGTTTAAAAAATTTATCACGAAAAATATCACACCGACACACACCTCAGTAATATTAAATTCTTTGAAAATTTAATTTGTAATTACGTAATCCAGCTTCAGTTTAGAATTGTGTTACAAGACCGACAAATAATCGGTGCGCAATTTCCATGAATTGGAAAAATTCACACAAAAATATTATTAAGCGTCAAAACCATCTTCGTTTAACCATCTGCGTTAAACGTTTCTCGGTCGATTTTCCTTAATACTGTAATCTTAGATACCTTGCAAAATATTACATGATACACTGAAGTATCTACGTACGCGGCGAGAAACGAAAACGAGAAAAAGGGCAACGAACGCGGGAAAAAGAGGCAGATGGTAGGGTCTTAGAGTACCGCGGTCAAGGGAGAAGAAGAGAAGAATAAGAGTAAGCAACAAAATATCCGCGCCAACAAAACCGCTCGTTCTCTCGAGCGACGACGGATAGACGGACGAACGGAACGGAATTCTCCCGTTCTCCTATTTCTGCGTCTGCTTTCTTTAGCCTCATATCCGAAATTGGCCGAGCAGAAGATTCCCGTAATACATCGCGTGTATAGAATCCCCCAACATGCGGGATCAAGTTTATACAATGCTGATATTTCCGCGGGCAACGGTTGTCTAAACTCTCTAGCGGCGTGAGATACGATCGAGTCAACGAGGAGCCGGGTATACGTTCATATATTGTACATGTGGTTACGGACGAAACCGCGTATTAAGTTAACGGCAACACACGTTGGATACGTTTAAACGCGCGCGCGCGCGCGCGCGCGTCCATCGTCGATACGGTTCTTCTCGCATCTCGCAGGAGTACGGGTATCTATCATCTGTCGATAGATAAATAATTCAGCGATATTACACGCGAGGCTCGCAGGTGTTTAAGTTACAATCGTTTTCTGGCGTACACGTAGCCGGTATTCTCTCGCCATGAGGACGATAAATCTGCGATTTATCTTGCGGCCCGTTTTCGAGTACCCCGTAGTACCCCAGATTACGCCCAAGACTCTTCTGCGATTAATCATCATTCCGCCACGATTAAAGGCCCAATTAAGTCCCGTTTTTGCAAGTCTGATTGTCCCACGATTGCCCGGTCTACGTATATCGTACGATACGTACACCCTTCTCTCGATACGTACCCAAGCACGCACAGTGCTCGGTTAGCTAGTCTAGGCCGGTCTTATCTCGCGCGATGTGCGCGAATTAAAATGTACTTTATGGCCTGTGTCAGGCGATAATAATCGCCCGAGACACCGCCGCCCCCACCGCTGTCTTCTCGCATTCCGGTATGTACGCGCACGGCGAAATACTCTCGACGCTTCGGATCGTCAGCGGGACGATTCGAAAAGAAATCGGCGGCGCGTTCTTATCGCGATCGAACGTACGATCGCGAGGCACGTTGGAAAACGTAAAGTTAGTAATTGAAGCAATTTCAACGGCCTACGGGCTATAACTTTTCTTGCAAAACGTCACGATCGTGCACAATCATCCTATAATTTATTCGCAACGCGATGCGGTTCGATCCTCGCTTCTTGTCTGCGGTACATATGTATATCATATACCGTAACGCCATTAGAGATTAAATCGTTTAATGCACTTGGATTTTTCAACGATCGATAAAGACGTAAATGCCATTTCGATTTGGCGAACGTTCTCGAGTTTGACAATTAAACCGAACCGAACGCCATCCGCGATCGTTGAACGTTTTCTCCGCTTTTGCCGGATAGCTCTGCCCTGAGAAGACGCCATAACGAGCGACGTTGATAAATAGCGAACGCTTTCGAGAGCCAGAATCCCGCGTAATTACATGCCTATGTTCGCTCATGGATACACTCGCCGTGCGCAACAGTCAAGATTCTCAGCGAACAGACCGTTTTGTTCGATTCTACTTCAATCGAAAATTATCCTCGACTATTCTTGATATTAACATTATTAATATTGATTATTGATATCCGCTTCTAGATAGCACAGAGAGTTGAAAAGAAGTTCAACCGTATGTCATCATTTCTGAATTTATTTTCAAATGCAAAAGAATTCTTTTCTCGAAAAAAGTTCTGAAAAGAATTCTTTTTGCATCCAAAAATGAATTCAGAATTGATGATATACGATCGAATTCTTTTTTAATTATTTCTGAATGAAACTCTCTGTGCTATCTGAGCTATGAATTAATAATAACCTGAAATTTATTTTCTCTTTTTTTTTCTTTTTTTTTTTTTTAATAAACTCACGGTTTATATAACCTCCAAAATATAATAATATCCTTTCACTCTCAGGCAAAGTTATTAAAATTCTTTCTTAACTCCCTATCATTCGCTGCTGCATCCGCCTTAATTAATTCACGCTTATCGCTCGGGTCCCTCGTCAAAGCGACAAATACAGCGAGCACCTGCCTACGGAATCGTCGCCAACGCGATCGGTGAACCGATCAAATATATCGGAGCAGATAACGCGATATCCACGCCACTGCGAATACAACGTAGTCGGATGTATCAATGTCAAGCGCTAATAACACCTCGGCTGCTCGTTCACGGGCCCCCGAACTGTGTGTAACAACAACGGCTGGCAGCTAATTCCGAACAATGATATAATTACATATTATTCATCGTTATCTCGAGTACGCGCGGCATACACAGCGAGCGAATTAAAAGATTGCGCGTTACACTACGACCACGTTAACATGACCGACGATGAGAAGTAATCTATGAGACCCTGCAATGGAAAATGTAAATTAAAATGTAACTTTTTCGTCGAGCGTATTAAAGACTTTTTGGCGCATAAGAAATCCGTCGTACACATACAATCGCCGATCAAGATTAAAAATTAGGTTTAGCTTAAGTGGCAAAAAAAGATGATCCAACAATCATTAGTGAGTTCTTTGAAGAGAGCCCGATTGCAGAAGCTTAAATAGCAAAAAAGATCTAACAGCGAATTCGGTTGGATGCACTAGTATGCACTAGTGCATATTAAAGCCGTTATACACTGATTTAATCTGCGTAAAAGTAAAATATTTCGAATTATAATGTACAGCTTTTGTTTAACAGCACAATAAAATGTTGAAAATTTCATGGTTTAATTTGTTTTTATATTTATATTAAACACACATTTTTACAATTTGTGTACAAAGGCTTTAATGTGCACCGGTGCATGTGCATTGAGTGCATCCAATCGAATTCGTTATAAGATGGAAGTGGCTGGAGGATCGCCATTCGTTTTTTTTTTTTTTCAGTCATCATCGAAGAGGTCGTAGACCGAATCGTTTTGTATTATATTTGCATGCTGTTATGCTTGAATTAGGAGTATATGCACGCGGAGATCGCCCCACCTCTTTCGCCAATCTCGTCGAGATCGCCTAGATCGCAGAGAGAGAGAGGAAGAAGGAAGATGAAATCGGATGATTCACTCCACGAGATTGCACCAGAAATGGCGTGCCGGTTTAGAGCCGGTTTCCTTCGCCGGGCTCTCCGAGATCGCGATGCCGTGTTAATGAAAGGGCAATTTCGGCTGATGCCAAAAACGATTCGGACAAAACAACTCGAGTCGCGACTGTCGAATGCATATATTTCTGCCCTAACTTAATAGCCCGTTGATTTAGAATATAAATATCCTTGCTTACGCGATATCGCAAGATCGCAAAACCTACCGCGATCCACGATAACAATCGTGTACATTACCGCTCGTATTTTAGAACGTACTTAACACGCTATCGCCCGTTTTTCCTCGCCCTAAAGATATCCGATTTTCAATCGACGAATCCTCAAATAGAACCGTAAGTACGCAAATCGTGCGCACAACTTATTGTTAGATAAATGAATCACTATCCAATCTGGGTTCGCACATAACGATCGATAATAGTTATCGGCGGTGATTCTGCCTTCCTTTTCCATCTCGCTCTCTCCTGCATCATCATCATCAACAACCACGAAGACTATCAAGAAGAACCTAGAGGCACTAACTTGCCTCACTATGGATTCTCGCGTAACTCACTCGATCGATATCTCCTAGTCACGCGGTATTTATCCCGTAAGCCTATATCCGTAACTGTGCGCGAAAGGGAAAAGTGCGTAAACGCGCGTAAAACTGAAACATCCGCGATCGCCGGAAGACGTACATAGAACTGAGAGAGAGAGAGAGAGAGAAAACTAGAGACAATGGGCCCCACAGAGGAACAAGGAGCGGAATAGCAAGGAGGAGAGGTGGCATGCGTGCATCACGCGAGCGGACCGCACGCGTGCAAAGATGGCTCCTCGCCCGTTCGCCCGACAAACCGGCAAACGCCGGTCGAGTTGGCTGACTGGGCTGACTGGGCTGACGACTCGCAGCCTGGGCACCCTTCAAGGGTATATCACAGGGGCTATCAGGCGTCCATGTACGTAAGATCGACTCGACATCGAGTGTAGGGATCATTACTATAGGAGCAGCTACCCGAGAGCCCGATTTTGATTGACGCGCGACGTTGCGCCAAACTCAGCGGCACGCGAGCCAAACAGACGGTTTGACTCGAGCTGCTCGCTGCCTCCACGATCGGCACCGATTTCGCCTCGGCAAAGTCGCAAACAATCGCGACTTCGGCGCCATGCATCGTGCCATCGCGCGGCACCAAGACGTTTTGAGACCACACCTTCACACGTCGTATACTCGCGATCGTAACAAACGAAGAAAGTAAATTACAGACTACTCTATACGATGCTAATCGCGACGTTTGCGCAATCGATCCGAATAAGCACATACACATATATATATATATATATAATTGCAAGACGAGCGTACGAGTTCTAACAACGACTTGATTTCTCTTAAACGCCCAAGTTCTAACTGCCACCTAGCTTCTCGGGTGGTCTCGTGCGTCGTTTAATTACCGTGTGTAACGAGTTGGAGTGGCTAGCGTGCACACGAAGGACCCCTCTCGCGAAAGGGGTGCGATATGCTCGCTGACGTCGTCCACGAATCACTCGAAATTACCGAGTATCGTTGTGACAGGCCGCCTCGCGAGAGACGGAAAGGGCGCCTTTCGTGCAGTTTGCATACAGCTGACCGTTCCACCGACCATTGCCGACGAAAACTTGAAATTTATTCGACTACAGCATTCCGACGTAAGACGACGACGATTATAATGCCACAGCGATATTACCGGGGTGATGCATAATTGTGGCAATTACGCAACGCCACCGACCAACGCGGCGACATTTTTGCAAATTAAGCTCTCTTGCGTCGTATATACATTTAGCAATTCTACGCTTACAAGAAAATATATATCAGCAAACACGTAATTATCTAGTTGAAATTTGATATTTCTAGTTGAAAGTTGATATTTGTTACTTAATAGTAAATAATAATAATAATTTGAGCAACGTGTATCTCATTGGAATATTTACGAAATGTTCCCCGTATCATTCCGGCTAATCAATCATTCATAAATTTTATATATATATATATATATTTTATTACCGTGCGAAACAAACTGCGATAAAGGTATTTCCTCAATGTATTTCAACATTCGAATGATCAAGACGAGACAAGCAGTTTATCTTTTCACGAATGACATTGTAAATAACGATCGTGAAGATAATAGAGAGTTTTTGCAATAACGTGAATCCAGGATACGGTGAATAAGATTATCTTTTTCTACACAACAACTAATTAAGAAAAGTATAACGTGACTTAACGAACTTTATTCATAGTATATATCTGGATAAACGGTATTGCAAAAACTCCCTAATAACTCGTCTGGATCTAAGGTATGCAAACAAACACAGAGGCACGGAATAAAAAGACGCAGAAGAAACTTAATCGTCTAATGCGAATCTCCACTATCGGATATGAGCGATTACGATAATAAGAAAGCAATATAGTCGAGGTAGGATTCGTACTGACCCTCGGATATCGATTCCGTTAAATCTGCGGCCGCATAAAATTGTTGCCGTAAAGGATTTACGGACCCGAGCGCGCCGGTAGCACGACACGTCCACGACGAGACCCGGCTACTATCGAGGCACGGCTTACTCGACGTGAACACGCGATTGCATGTATAAACGCGAGATTCTTAAACGTGTCTCCCAAGGGAGATGGTTAAGAGCTGGCCGCGTCGAATGTTTTCCGTAATACGAGACACGATAGCATAAAGGAATAATCCATAAGACAATATCGATTGGATAAAGAAAATTTCGCTTTATCGCGATCTATACATTTATTACTTCGTGTAAACCTTTCTCTTCAAGTCTTTCAGTCCGTTCCATCATTTATAATGAAATATATGTATACCTAACCGTTCTCCCTGAGACAGAGGGGAGATTTTCAAGAGATTTCCCGATCTATGTCAATTAATCAATCTATTCGCTTGAATTATTTACGAATTTATGTTCGCATTATTGCTACGTGTAATGAATATTCGCGTACTTCGCTTGACAGGAACGATTCCAATCTGGGATAACGATAAAAACAGAGAAGGATTAAGAACCCCTTGTTTCGCTCGGTGAGTTGTTGCTAGGTTTCACCGGCCTATCGGACGAGTGAGAAAGATGCGCTCTTGGGGATAGTTCTTTACGAGGGTGGCATCGCAACGAGGGGAAACAATGAAAATGGGACTCGTGTGTACCGCTACTACAATCAGCTGTTTTAATGTAGGTCACTGGCTCGCGCAGAAACAATCGATTTTTCGGCTCCTGCGATGTGATGCGAGGGCCAATGTTAAAAATATGTGACGCAACTCGAACATTTTCATCAACGTTCCGGTCAAAACGCCGTTAATTTAGCCGTCTGTCTCGAGAATCGATTTGCACAGAAAAATCTTATTGTGATTTTTCAAGATAAAATTTACAAGAATCGAATGCCATAGCCTACATTCGATCATCAGGTGATGTATTATACATTAAAATTATTTAAAGAAGAATTCTTAGAAGATAGTTGAACCTGCATTTGTCTCTTTTATATAATATCTACAGAATAAAATAGTAAAAAAATATGTTATATTTGTATTGGAAACGATCCACGTCTTTGTTAAAATTTTGTATTGAATTTTTGACATTCGAGTATTAATTCACAATCCGATTATGTTATTTTTATACAAAGATTATTTACTTTCATACAAAGATTTTGTATTAAATTAATCTTCAATAATTCTTAGTATTAAAGAACATAATTTACAAATAAATGAACCAATAACATAAAAATCATGTGTTTTAAAACGTAAATTCTAAGATGAATGAATAAAATGTGTATTAATTTAACATATCATAAATGTTAATTATACTGAAGAAAAATGTTTCCACAGCTTGCTTACAAATGTGTGTTAGTATTACTATTTTATTTACATATCTTTAATTTTTTTTACATATCTATGTTACTTTCTAACATCTTCATCTTTTTGTTAAATTAACACAAAAATTTGAGTGAATCGTCTGGGACACGTGAAATGCGTTAAATTTCACACAAATTTTCCAACAATGTAAAAATATTAAAAAATCGATATTGCTAAAATTGTATATAATATATATATATATATATTTCGAAATAATGCGTGCAAATCATCGTCCTACGAAAAAAATTGATTTGTCTTGTATAATAATACGAGAAACGACGGGAGAAATTAACTTCGCAGTTGAATCAAACCGTATCCATCGATCCATCGTGATGGGCTACACGTTAACGGCACGGCAGGAAATACAAAATACCAACGCTGTATCGGCGCAACAGTCGCGTATTTAACGCTCTAAATTGGGAACCTTTCTCAGGTTCCGTCGAGCGCACGGCATGATAGAAGAACGTATCGAGGAACGCCGAAAGGGAAACGCGGAACGGGAGCCTGGCGCCATTGCGATACAATACGGGGCCTCGATGACTTGCATTTGTATCTCACCATCAAGGCCCCGTGATTATAGCCATGGGCCCGCTCGCATCCTGCTCTCTCCTGGCTCTCGTCTCCTTTCTGGACGTATCGTACGCGGGTTCCCATCGTCCGTCCTCGAGAAACGATCTCATCTTGCCGCATGCAGACAGTCGGCAGACGATGCAGATCGTGATAATAATATTGTGACTTTATCGTTACACGCGCAGCCAATACATACTCCTCTCTCTCTCTCTCTCTCTCTCTCTCTCTCTGCCTGAATGCAAATTAACGCCCTCCTTAATTATTTCGAATTGCGCAATTAGAATCAGCAGCATTCTGTAATCAGACGCCTAGCGATCCGTTCAATACCGAAAGAGTGATAATTGAATATTTCGAATTAAATTTAGACAACATATAACATAATTGCGCGTGTTTTAAACATTGTAAGTTTTGTGAAGAGCGGAAAAAAATAAAAGACTTAAAAATTGCGTATACCTCGCATCGCTACATCGGTCGGCCATCTTTGTAAGCATTGTACAAGCGAACAGCGGCGTTAAAAAGAGGGAGAAACAACGAGAGAAAGAGTAAGATGAGTGGGTGGGTGGGTAGCTCTCGGTTTTAATCCTTCTTGTTTGTCTTTGCATTAATTATCTAGAATTAAGAACGCTGCCCGGCCGCGGCGCCGCGCGCAGCCGGATTACTGGCTTTATTATTACTTGTTGCAGATTATTAATTACCGAGAATTACGAGCGAAGCACGGGAGTAGGCTGGGTGGTGATGGTGGACGGTACCGTGGTTGGGGGAGGACGGATGCTGGGAAGAAAAGCATCCCTCTCAGGTTTGTGTTTTCAATTAATTTCCGTAAATTAAGAACGATTGTAAGAAGAGATTAGTGACCGCTGGCCGTGCTTCGAGGACTGTGAGGATTCTATAAATGGAGAAGACCGCTCCGGTTTCTCTTCAAAGTGACGTCGAGTAATTAAACAAACTCGATAAACAACTGTAGCGTACAGTTGTTAAACCGACGAATAAATGAATAAATGAACAAAAAACTGATGTCGTGACTGTATCATTAAATAGCTTGTATAGGTAGCTATGAAATAACCAATAACAACCAACATCCGAATACGTTATGATGCACTTGAAATTTCCAATTCCGAGGTGGAATAGTTCCCACTTTTTATCAATAAAAAAAAGACCAGAGTGGGGCTGTGTTTTGTTACTATATATTATAAAGTTCAAGGCTTATCCATCTCGCGGTTTTCATCGATTGGAGTTGCCTGAATTATTCTCACGATACTGACGCACAGTATATAGCGGCAAACGCGTGGACTTCGTTTTCGGTTATAGGATTAATCGACAAGCAGATTTAATGGAGAGACACGCACGCACGCACGCACGCACGCATTCGCTCATGTACGTCGTGGGTGAGTACTAGCGCGTGTACATACGGAACGGTGCGGCGGCAACAACATACGCGTATATATCTCGATGAAAAGTAATGCTAACAATGGGGTCATGCGAGCCTTTATAATATCACGCTGGCGGCCCAATTCCCTGTGCAGGATACGTAACGGGGAAAAAAGGCCGAGAGGCCTGCCAGCTGCTGTAAACGATACAATTACCAGATAGATACGTGTTCGTATACAGAGAGAAAGAAAGAGGAAGAGAGACGGAGAAAGAAGGGGGGAAGAGGAGATGATAGTTCTCCACTCGACGTCGCTGTAGCAAAAGAATCGAGCGATCCCTTTTCGAGACGTCCGTCAAATAATATCGCGACGCTTCCCGAGCATAGCCGCGGAGAGAGAGAGCACAGTCGCGTTCATACGAGGACTTTACCGAGCCCTATTTGTGTATTCGTGCAGTTAACACGAGCGCATAGATATTAAAAGCTTACGTAGCCTATAACCACGCATCGGCGCACGGCAACAACCAGGAGCTGGGAGGAGCGAGCAGAGGAAATAAATATTAATAACGGCTTTCTGCTGCCATCTCTCTCTCTCTCTCTCTCTCTCCCCCTCCCTCCCCCTCTCTCTCTCCTCACCCCTCTTTTCATTGGTTCTATTCTCTATATACCCCTCCTTTCTCTCTCCCCTTTGCCACCTCTCTCCCCTGTGTCTCTCGCTCTCTCACAATATGTCTGTGCATTGTTAGAGCCATTACGGGAGCCAATTAATCTATGCACAATTTTATAATTAAACGGCTAATAGCGCATAGAATTATAGTCCAGGGCCGCGCGCACTCCCACGTATTTTCAACTGGCTGTTGTTATATCAGGTATACTGAACGCTGCGCTCGATAGGAAGAAGGAAGAATGAAGAAAAATCCACGCATTGTCCCTTTTCCCTCCGTATGTCTTGTCCGTTTTTTTTTCTTTCTCTCTCTCTCTTTCTCTCTCTCTCTCTCTCTCTCTCTCTCTTTGTCTCCTCGAGACGCGACCTCTTTTCACGAATTCCCAATTAGAGACTCAATTCCGAAGAAGCAGTTTGCGAGGCGATCGTTCTTTCGTTCGTCCGACCGAGTTAGGCAAATTAATTAATATAATTGACTCGTCTCGTTAACTGTGCACAACGCGGCCACGTTATTATTTTCTTGCCGATTATCGTAGGGCTCGCATCGACTTATATGCATGATATACGACGCGCGCAATTATCGCAGTCGATTACTTTTCAGCGTGTAACAGGAATATCTGTCGGCGTTCTCGATCAGATAGTGACCTCCCGTCTCGGATTCGCGTTTTAAGGACATGCTCGAACGATGGCATCTACGGAGAGGAAGTCTCGCGATAAGAAATAACGCGGTATTTAAACATACCCTACACCCGTAGTTTAACGCATGTTGTGCGTTTGTTATACAAGCACGGTACCAACGCGCGTGTGCCAACACGAGTGAAATCTCTCACGTTTTCTCTCACGGCGTTATATATTTTGTACTCGTCGTTGTCGCCTGCTTTCCTCGCTTTTTAACACTATTGCTGCCCGTGAGCACGCAATACGGCACGTCCGGCGCAATCGGTTATGTATCTACGGGCCGTCCGAACGGAACAACGCACCCGGTGCCGCGCTGTAAACCGCAAGAAAAATCCCCCTGAATTATTGGTGCGGTTCTGGGCGCATGCTGTTGCATTGGCCCGATAGAAGAGGCGCGGGGTCGACGTGCAGTCGCTCTGCTTTACGTAGGTGTGCAAGTGCTGCATGCGCGCGCGTATTACATCGTCCGCGTGCGGGTGTGTGGTTGGTTTCGTTCGTCGTAGACGTGGCACGGCCGTGTGCACGCCGTGTTGCTGCCGCTACCGTTGCCGTGTATTATCAGAATGTAACGACGTCAACGTTACACGCGATCGTACTGCGCAAAACGATCGTGTCGCAGCCACTTGATCATCCTGTTTTTCACTATCGCCATTTCGCTTTTCTACAATCTCGTTTCTTTGCGATCAGAATGTAGGAATACCAGTGGAAATAGAATTTTGAGAATTTTGAGAGCGAACTAAAGAATCAAGAGCCAGGTTGCTTAATTTTTTACATCATCGCGATGCGCGTTAATACAACAAATATTTCTAAACGTATGATTATCTAACAACGAATTGAAAATGTTGTTCTTGATATTAGATGCCAATTTAGATGTCACTAAATGATACTTTAGAGACAGAATTTCAAAATCAGAAAAAATTATTCAAGAAATGAGAACAAGCCTTCATTTTCTAGATCATAACACTATTTGTGAACGGAAAGCGGAAACGTAAGATTAATTTCTAATGGACAGAGATGTAATAGAATATCGAGGAAAACTGGCGATTTTTTAAATCGAGCGAACAGTTTGAATTTGACATCGCGAGGAAGAGCAATCTCTAGCGAGACGACAAAACGTAGCCTGGAAAGACGAGACCCGCACGAGCCGACGGCTCGCGGAACTCTGTTCTGTGACTGCGACTCGGGATTATTTGGATCCCTGCGATCCCTACGAGCTTCCTCCTTCTACCTCTCGCGCTCGCTCTCTCCTTCTGACTATCTCTCTAGCTCTTTCACTCTGTCCCTCGGGATATCCCTCGGTTCCCTCTCACTCGGTCCCTCTCTCTCTCTCTCCGTGTCGCGTTGAATCCGTTTCCGTTGTGACTGCCACTGCGCATCGCACGCTGAATAAGTATTGCCTATTTGCCACGCAATTCGCGACCCGCCGCTAATACCGAAAAATCTCGATTATATCGTGACAATTAAACATAGCAAGTGATTAATTTGTCGAGAGTATATCGAATGAAATTGTCGAGCCTATCGACTAGAACGAAACGTTGATCGATGGGATGATCCGGATTGACGGAGACGACATCGAGAGAGGACAACACTTTCTCTGACGACCTTAAATCCCCTCGTTCCGTTTACCATTCCGTTTCGTCTGTCGTCTACCTCGTGGGTGGGGTGCGAGAGAGCTTGTACAACCGGGCTCTCTTCCTCTCGCCCGACATTCTCTCTTTCTCTCCCTATTCGGGGACGATTCATTCAGAGAAACTGCCGTGAAAGGGACACCTGTTGGCGCGGGAACTCGGTGACAATCCTAGAAACGAGGAGCACGTGCCGCTGCCACACGACTCGGATATTTTAATTCTCGATTGTCGTACGGTTCACCGAATGATTGTTCCATTTCGTAAATATTATTTTAAAAGTAGCTGCATGTCTCTCATTTTAGCGTGACTATCTTAAATGCGAATAAAGCTATATTCGTGAAATGACATTCCTTTCAAACCACAAAATGCAATTTCGTGAAGCAATTTCACGATGCATCAGGATCACTCGTGAACTATCTATACGAAAAGGCCTGAGGGTCACCAGGAGCTGTTTTCGACGATGATCAAGTCTTAAGGAGCGGTAGGTGGTACACAATTAAAGTATTTTTTGGCGGACTGGTAGCGTGAAAGCCAAGCCAAGGTACAGGGCGAAGATAAAGTGCTGCCCAGCGGCGACATCATGCGTTATTAATGTATGCGAGGATCGTAGCTTCCGTTCGTAGTAACGGCGCCCAAGAAGCGCGTTAAGACGTACTCAGTATGTGAGTGTTATTTCCGGAATCTTATTCTCCTTATCTTGTTATCGAAATGGACTGGCATTAATTATGGCTAACAGTCGACAAACAGCTGCTACTCACCGCTATTATGGATAGGATTTTTTTTTAGAAACGTTCAAAACATGACACGATCGCCACGAGGCAACATCAAAATAATTAGTTTCGTCGAAATTAAGTCACGATCTCTCAAGAGAGAAGGCCTATATTTTTAATCCTACACAATCGCATAAAAATCTATAATACACATAACATATACTACGATATTTTTGTGTGCATATATTTTTCGAGAATAAAGCCCCTATTCTCTCTCTTATCCGAAATATTTAGCATGTCGATTGTCTACAGCTACAAACTTAATGCCACGAATTAGACAGACGCAAGTTTTTCTTGATCTAGAAATTCGCCTGCTCGCGAATCGCAACGATCCGATCGATGAACAAGAATTGAACAGATAAGAGAATCCTATTATCACGTCTCCCCGAGGATCAATTCAATCAGACCTACCTGGCCGTGGTGCAGTCCCTGTAAAGAATGTCGAAGTCCTTGCAGCTGAGCAGCTTGCACCGATTGACGCCGGGTTGGATAGCTCCGAGACCGCGTAGAATCCTAACCTGCTCAACGTTACACACCAACGGCACGATATCCAGTCGCTTGAGCTTCGTGTAGACTGTGTGGAGGCCGCCCACGAGGTGTTTGAGAAACAGCTCGAAGGCCTGAGGCAGACACAGCATCGTGTCGCCAGCAATGATGAACGCGGCGACCTTTTGGCCACGGTAGTCGACCAACTTGCACTCGTTGGCAGTAGGATCGCTAGTACTAATCGGCGGTGGACTGTTGTAGGATCTTGGTGGCAGAACCGCGTGATGAGCTGCCATTAATTCGAGCGGCGAGCCATGATGCCCGCTCAGCATACCACCGAGCTGGCCCAGCAGTCCCAGTCCCGGCGGCGGCAAACCCGGCATACGAGGCACCATACCCGGTGGTGCCCCGGGGCCGCCCCCGGCCGACAACGGCGGTGGACTCAGAGGAAGGCCCTGGGGTGGTGAACCTCTCGTGGGCGATCCCGGTGTCGGTACACCGCGATGCTGCGGTTGCTGCTGCGGATGATCGCGAATCTGATCACGCCCGTGCGATTGCTGATGAGACGGCGGTGGTTGATGTTGACTGCCGTGAAGCTGTTGCTGCTGCTGCTGCTGTTGCTGTTGGTTCTGCTGCGTCGACGGGCTGTGAGGATGTTTTGGACTGCCGGTTACGGGACTGGCACGACTGCTGTGGTCGGAAGAGCTGTCCATCGCTCCGTGGTCCATGGAGGGTCGGAAACGCGCGTCCCTGTTCTTCCTACGACTTGTAGAGACGACGAGACACTCCGGCACGCCACTCTTCTCGCCAGCGATAAGCTCCGTGCCTCTGTCGATCACGTCGCCGTATCACTGTGTTCGCCCGATGGCGAATATCGGTACGACTCGAGCGTGAATCGTTTCAATGCATGTTAAAGCTGGTTTCTTTCGTGATCCTCCTTGCGAATTGTTATAAACTCTTCGATAAAAACTCGAAGGATATCTTTCAAAATTACACTCGACTAACGTTCTTCGAACGTATCGCTTATCACTACAAACGTCGTGGATCGTGCGTCTTTACACAAATCAGACCGCACGATTTTGTCAGTCTTCATACACACATGAACTTTTGTGTCCATAACAAACTTGTAGTCCACTTTGTAGTCCACTTTCAGCGCGTACTTATTTTATTTTCACCGATCCATTGCGAAGATGTTTAACTCAATGATAACACAACGACAGCGAGGATGACAACACGATGACAAAAAGTTATCGCGCAGACAGCGACGACGACAATTGTCGCGCCGAGTTCGTCAGCGAGACGTTAGCAACTTATTCACTGGCTCAAGACGATGATACTTTCATGTCACAAAAAACAAAAAGCGAATCGCGATAACACCGAGCTCTAAACGACAGAACGCGTGAGCACGAGGGAACCGTAACCGTGAATACGATATTGTGACGATGTCAATGACGACGAGATGACAGCGAGGACGACGGCGACGGCGACGGCGGCGGCAACGGCAACGGCAACGACGACGACGACGACGGTGGCGGCAGCGACGGCGACGATGACGACGGAGGCGGCTGCCGCGGTAACTCGCAGGGACGCGCGTCGCTCGTTCTCAAAGTAGCAAACGCTCTCTCGGTCGAGTCGGGAGTATTTCCCTACCCAGTCACAGATGTAATAAATAAAAACATCAGTGGGAGCCCGACAAACGGGGAGGATGGGCGTTCTGTGCGCGCAACCGACTATCCGGTTGGCGGAGCCACCAGGGCGGCTGTTCTCGCTATTGGACGGCAGGCTCGCACTGTCTACGCCTTTCGAACCTTCCCCCGAGTGGCGGCGGCTCGGTCACCCGCCCCCCGCGTCCCCCACTATTTGCCAACCTCTGCCACCGACGTGGTAGACGACGACGACTACGCCGGTGAGGACGGTTCCGGGGGCTACCAACACAGAGGGACAACCAGACGCAGACGCGCAGAGAGCCTGAGGACAGTACGACTGGAACGTACTGGCGACGCGATGGTGGGGGGGATTTCTTCTTTTACCTCACCGGGTTTGTCTTCTTTCGTTGTAGGTCTTACGTTCTCTCTTTCCTCCACCTCGACTCGCTCGCTCGCGCGTACATATCTCCTCGCCTCACTCTCCGCTTTTATATCTTTCACTCTTGTCTCTTATTTCGCATGCTGTTCCTCTCTCGGGCATCTTGATTGTTCTCGCTCGGTCTCCTAAGTCTCTCGGCTCTTGCTCTTGCTCTTGCTTCTTTCTTCGGCTGTCTACGCCATTTCAATACGTTCCAGTACGATCGCGGTTTCTTCACTTCGTTACACATCCGATTTCTCCTTCAACAATTCTTTATTTTATTTTATTTTCAATTCATTCCGTACTGTTGTTTTCTCACATTTCACATTCTCGATTCTTCGGAGAGTCGCGTTAATCGCGTATGTGATTCTCACTCATTTTTCTCTCCTATGTTTCCGATACTATTCTCGTCTGCCGCCCCTCCTCGCCTCCCGCTACCCTCCACGTTCTCCGAGTTCCCGCTCTCTCGTACGACCAGCCAGCCCTCTCTGCTTTCTCGCTTTATCTCCTTCTTTCGTCATCCCCCTCTGCGTCACGTGCGCACACACGTACTGCCCGTGTCTCTATCTCTCTCCCTCTTTCTCCCACTGTTCCCTGTCCCTACGACGAAGAATGTCGCCAACGTTCGAATCGATCGCTTTCGCGCGTACTGCCTCCCTTCTTCACCCTTCTGCCGTCCGCGCGAGCCCACTCCTCCTCTATCTGCCCCTGCTCCTCTCCCTTCTCTACCTCCTCCTTCACCTCCTCCTCCTCCTCCTCCTCCTCCTCCTCCTCCTCCTCCTCCACCTCAACCTTCTCCGCCACCCTCTCTACTCTTCCCTCAGATCTCCTCTACCATATTCGCCATCAGCATTACACGCGCGCACTTATTTCTTCTGTAGGTAACTCCGCTTTCCTTGCGATCTCTCTCCTACTCTGCCATCCCCTTGCGCCTTCGCCCACCCTTAGTCCACCTGCCCCCTCTCTGCCGCGCGCGCTTCCGCGTTTCCTCCGCCTCTCCATCCCCACCAGTCCAGCACATAGGATAGTCTACGCTCTCCGTAGCTCGACACGGTTAGGGTATGGGTGCTTAATATCTTTGTGCCATACCCAAGGCGCCCGTATCCGCCGACAGTTCCTAGAGGTGAACTTTGCCGCGATCGAGTGCCTTGATTCGCGAGACAGAGATGAAAACCGTAACTGTGCAGTGTGTGCACACAGATACAAATAATTACTCGAGCGAATGTAACAAACAAGACGTTTAATCTCGAGAGTAGATATATTCCTGATTAAAAGGAGTTTAAAAGAAAGTCTACAAGGAAGTCGAATTAGTATTCACGTACTAAATAATTAAATATATGCGCGACACGTTTCTCATCTTGGATAAGAGCAGAAAGACTAACTTTTCTTTTTAAGGACTTTTAATCCGTATATTAAGCGTGTTTATGAGCTCCGTTCATGCAGAGTGCAAAAAAATATACAGCAGAGTAGATCCGAAGCCGGTCTCCGATTATCTCGTCATAGACGCTTCGTAGCTACCGAGAGGAAGGGGGAGAGGGGGGGAGAAGAGTCTAGCGTTCTCTCCTCTCTTTTGGCCGGTCAACCCCTCATCGGCCCGGTGACCCAGATTCGCTAGGGAGACCCTTCGCGATGCGAGTATTATCGTGTGTGTTTATACCGACACGTCCAACCATACGCACAACGCACAACCATACGCACTCGTACACATGACCGTATTCATGCTCACATACAAATTCCACGGTCCATAGATGTACGTTTACTCGAAACAGCTGATCTCGTCATCTTGTAGATTCCCAAACAAAACGAAACCCTCTAAGCCTATTCTTCATTGAGCGTAAGCGAAAAGGATAATCGCTGTTCATACATTTGCAAATCTAGTCTCTGTGCCAATGTAAAGGTCATTCTCAGCAATCATATGTCACCTCAGATAATTAACATTTGATATTTACGAAAATCGTAACACACTGGCATTGAGAGAAAAGTATTTGGTATTCATGGTTATAATTGCTTGGTAAAATAATTATGAATAACTATATTGTAAAAATAAATATCTTGATATAAAATATTTTACTTAAGAAAATTATTTATGGATGGATATTAATAGCTTATTTGTTTAATATTAAAATATATTTTCTCTCAATATATAGAGTAATAAAAATTGTGGTGATAGGAGAGATAAATATAGAATCTTTTTAAAATAATTATGATAACGAAAGAGAAATATAGAATATATCTTTTTTAAAATAATTATGATGAGAGATCTATTTTTGTAATTATTATTGCTATATTGTTAATGATAATAATTATGTTTATAGTTCTCTACCAAAAAATATATAGTTAACACCGAAAATGATAAATTATAGTTAAATTATAAAATCATTGCAATCTCATTTGTTTCTCTTAATGCATTGCGAAAAAGTGGAGCATTTTAATTTCGAAAACTGTAGGTATGTGTATTACAATCTATTTATCATAATTGCTCACGTAGCCGCATACAACGATCTAATAACGGTCAAATAAATTCACTACTGACTACGCTAATATATAATCCGAAAAAAGATTTATGTCAGACAAGTTTGCAAACTGATATTCCTGCAACTTCGAAACCACCGCGGATATGATAAATTGTACATGAACCCTGTCTGTTGAAGGATAAAGCTAGGCTCGAGCAACAACTCGTTCAGAATGGAATAAGAATCGTCCTTTGTCTTGCGAGAGGACGATCGATCATGAGATCGATGCGCGTTGTCCGGACAAGTCGGGGGCGATCGGCAGGGGACCGATGTTTGCCGCGACCCAAACCACGTCCAATTAGTGGAATTAATACCGGCTGGGCTTTGGGGGAGCTAATGCCTCTGTGTGTGCATACCTACGGGTATGCGCGCCGATGACTGCACTTTCCTTCGTGCGTAATGAAGGACAATCCCGTCATCGTATCTATACCTCGATGCATTCGCTCGTGGAAGCGCGATCACCGCCTCCTCTTGTTCTGCGGTCACCAATGAAATTCCGTAAGTTTACAGACTGTGTACGGCGGTGCTCCACTGAATCGTTAAGAAACTAGACTGGCTAATTTCGCTCGACTACCACCGGAAAGATTCACGCAGTCATTATACACTTTGAAAATACGAGCGTTACCAAAGTATTAAATTTCAAGAAGGATTTAATGTAAAACACATTTGTATTAATCGTAACTACGAGAACATACAGATTTTAATCGATATTTTATGTATCTCATTATATTGTGCATCTAGAAAAACGTCATTAATCGGTATAATTTAAACTGTGCGGCAATGCTCCACTAAAGTCCGGTTCTACCAATGTAAGATTAATTTTAATCTTGGTTAAATTTACTTTTTATCTTTTTCTAATTCTAAGAATTAGAAATAGATAAAAACAGTAAGTTTAAATAAGTTTTAAGATTAAAATTAATCTTATCTCATTGATGACCTGAATCATTAAGAAACTTGACTCGGCTACCAGATAGATTCGCGTAATTACTATGCATTTTGAAAAAACGAACGTTATCAAAATATTAAATCTCAAAACGAATTCAACAAATACATTCATATTAATAATAATTAAAAGCAATAATAATATAGGCATTAACTTTATCTAATTATTTAATTATATCAACTTTATCTAATATTTATGTATTATATTGTATTATACATCCTATACTGTATGAAAAAAATACGTGCTCTGGATTTAAAAATTTATTTGTATTATTAGTACTACTATTATTGTGTGAATCAACAAAATTATTTTTCAATTAAAATGTTATTAATATAATGTTGTTGTACATTTTTTTTTCAATGTAGAAAACTTCATCATACAATCGGTAAGTTAATTTAAATAAATGAAACATCAAGCAAAAATAATGACGCGCGAGAAATTTAGTAGCGACGAGTTCTCCTAATCTATTCTTTAGAGAGTTTCAAACTCTCGATTATTGGAAATTTATTTCAGATATTACGCTCGATATCACGCATACCGCTTCTTTGCTCCCTGCCTCACTATCTCTTTCCCTCATTAGCATCCCTGTCTATTTTTCGAAAGCACACTGATATCGCGCCTCTTGCTCGCGTTTGGCGCGAGGTTTGGCACGACGGGGAACGAGCGTCGGGCATTTTCAGACAGGCCACCGTGTGATACGCATTGTTCGTCCTGGACGTCGCCGCCGTCGCCACCGTAGTCCCTGTTACCGCTCGTTGCTCACCCCGCTACAGATACGCGCTTAGCGCAACACGGTGTGTTTGCATCGTGCATAGCTGTTACGTAACCCTCGTCATTGTTTGCGCATCGTCGTTACACGCCTATATGGAGAAAGGGAGGGTGGAGGGTGGTTTCGCCGCCGTTACAAGCGAAAGGCGAGTGGAAAAAAAAAAGAAGCGCGCACGGACGGATTTTTGCTCATCTCGCTTAGAGAATACACAAGCACATCTAGACGCAGCTGAGTAGACTCGCGTCGGGAGGACTGCATCGAGAACAGGCCCGATTGCTCTTTTCCATGTTCACGCCATACGCATTCACCGTATTTTCTCCCTCTCTCTCTCTCTCTCTCTTTCTCTCTTAACGGTACACATTTCATCGTTGGATAACTCTCGCGGCAGATGAATATCGATCGTTACGAAGCTCTCACGTTGGAATATCGTGCGAATGCCAATTCTACCGTTTTAATTTTGTATCGGCATACGCGGCTGTTGGAATCACAATCGCAGAATCAATCGGCAGTCGCCGTAGTCAAATTTGTCCGTTCGCCGGGCGAGAACAACAAGCGGGCGATATGCAAACGAACGAGTGTCGGCCAAGAGAGACAGAGTGCGATATATATATATATATATATATATATATATATAGAGAGAGAGAGAGAGAGAGAGAGAGAGAGAGAGAGAGATGGAGCGAGCGAGCAAAGCGGAGGGTGGGTCGGATGGTTTACATTTTCCAGATTGAAATGTTAACCCAGTAGAAAGGTGGTCGGCGTGCGTGTGCATTACGGCCGATAACCCGATAACGCCGAGCTGCATCACGCCCTTACATCCAGCATCCCCGTTCTAGTCCGCAATGAAGCAATCACCGTCGATAAGCATTGTACAGGTCCGGCACAATGGACAAGACTTTCCAGCCACCCTGCCTCCCCTGCCCTCCTTTATCCGAGCTACCATATCTCTGCCTCCCTAGCCTATGAAATCCCGGCATAATCTTCTCTGATCGAATAGCCGTCCGAATTAAACAGAAGCGGTCTCTTAATTTCTTTTTCATCGTTGGCTTCAAAGTCACTTTCTAATTTTGATGTATCGAAACGCAACATATTATATTATTTGAAAAAATAATACGGAAAAGACGATTTTACTAAAATATCTAAAAATTTAACTAGATGCGAATTCAAAAATAATTTTGTTAAACTATCAATATAATCATTTAATGCTCATTTCCACTAACATAGATTAACTTTAATCTCGGTTCAACTTGCTCTTCGTCTTTTTCTAGTTTTAAAAATTAGAAAAAGACGAAGAGCAAGTTGAACCGAGATTAAAGTTAATCTACATTGGTGGAAACCGATATTAGAGACACTTAAGCTGATTGAAAGAATGTCAAAATTTTTTGTAGCATAGCTCATCATGTTTGAATGTCTTATAGAATTATTTCTATGATTCAACGCAAAATTATTCTCAAATCTATATTCAGCCAAATTTTTAAATACTTCAATAAAAAATCGCTCTTTCTGTATATACTAAGATATGATACTATTTCTAGCTTCGTTCAACAAAACTATAAACTACATAAACATAAATAATTAATTAGCGTTTATGAATTTTTTTTTAACAATCATAATATTCCTTTACACTGAAAGTATCGAATAGGAACACGATGAGATTATATATGAAAGGTATTGAAGATGCCCATCTTTTTATGATCGCTTCATCTGACGCGCTATATAAGTAGTGGCCTATTTGCAAGCCCCTCATGTAGTTAAGATTAAAAAATCAATCGTGGATAAAATCGTCAAGAGTGCAATGCGAAATTTAATTGCACCGGCACACTAGAATATGCACGGAACCGCGATCGAAAGTGTTTCTCGACCAGACAAGTTGGTGGGAGAGAAAAAAAAAGGTGATGAAAGTCCAAATAAAGTAGACAAAGGCGCGATGAAAAACGACGGTAATTTTTCTCGATACCGATACCCGCGTTCGGTTTTTCACTGTGGCTTGCGCGCAACTAATTACCCGTATGCCACGTGTTATTATAAATAGCCAATCGTTACCGGCACAGCCGCATTCACGATTCGCCCATAATGGCGTGTTATCGGATAAATAAAACAGATAGCCGGGAGAGAGGGTGCGCCTCGATTATACGTCGGCATCCCCTGCAAACGCAGCTATACTCGCGGCTCGCAATTTCTCGTTATTATTTTAGCACATTCAGACGCGATAGATACACATTGCGATAGATACACAAATTGCGGCGCGCATGCTCGCGTACACATTATCTCCTGCATAAGACATAGTATATCGCGGGAACGCTTGTCCAAATTTCTCTTCAATTCTTTAGAAATTCACTAATAAGGAAAAAAAAAAAAGATTGTCGGAAGAAACATATATCAACGACGAAAATGAATATATCTCGGGCTTTACTATTAGATTTCTGTTTTTATGTTGACTAGAGAGAATAGAGTGAAGAGAATAAAATGAATTTACCATGTTTTTATTTATTTTATTTGTTTTTCTTTTTTTTTTTAAAAAAAGAAAAAAGTTGAATACCGAAAACGATCTTCTTGTTGATATTGACGGCAGCGATGGCAAAATGCGCACACGGGGTAGTAGTTTTCGCCACACGCGGTATTCAAGCTAAATACATTAGAAAGCTCATTTAAATACGACACAATGGCGAAGCCGGGCGCCGTGTCGTCCGGATAAATTCGTTGGCTGAAGTAATACTGTCCATCGCGTTTCCTGACGCGTCATCCTCGGCGGGACGGGCGTCGCGCGAATCGATATCGCCGCATCGGGGGAACTTGGTCATTATTCGAGATCGCGGGACAACCAGCACCCAATTTTAATTACTTTAACGACATTTATTCATTTCCGAACGACGATGAGCGCGACCGGTATTATTTCGGCGGTTGCGCGCAAGCCCGATGTCAATACTTTCCCGTGGCAAACGCCGCGGAAGACAATCGCGTTGACACCCCGTGATGGATGTCCCGCCTGCTCAAAATACCCCCTCAGTTTTCCCGCCAATAAAGCCCATTGTAAATGCGAACTATTCGAAATATTAGATCGGCACAGCGATTACGGCCCGTTCAGTCATCGCCGTTGACGCACCGTAATCCTTTCCCACCTCTCTCTTTTCTTTTCTTTCTCTCTCTCTCTCTCTCTCTCTCTCTCTCTCTCTTTCTCTTTTCTCTCTTTCTCTCTCGCTTGGCATTTACTCCGTATCACTTTTGCACCTTCACTTGATTTTCGCCATACAATAAAAAAGAAACAATTCTCATCTTCTTTTTGCCGTTCGAAAATAATTTAAAGAAAAATACGCTGATAAAAGTCTCAAGCTTCGCTATGTGATATTAAGTATCAGAAGATAACGGAAAAAATTATCAATTTTACATTATTTCCGTATTATTACGATTATCCAGACCTGCCTCGCCTTTTCAGAAACGAGAGCCGACAGTCAGCGCTCGTTTCTATTTCATATTTCATGCGCCATTACATAATAATGCGAGCGTTTAAGAAACCGACTATATCCGAAAGTTTTTAACATACTAATATCTGCCCCGCTGCTGCTCGCGATTGAATTATTAAAGCGCAATAAAATTTCCAAATCGATCATAATTATAATAATACGCGGAGGAGAAGGAAAGCACCACTGCGGGTCTTAGTCGCAGAGAGCTTTATTGAGCCAAAAAACTTAACGAGATGTTGAAACGCGACGTTGACGTTATACCTATTATTACACTCAAACCGCGAAGGCTACTCTTCTATCGGGAGCGGACAATCTGTCATACCGCGCGCTCAATGAACAGCTTCACATGATACTCACTTGATATTTCAGTAACCGGGCGCGTAAGCAGAAAATCGCGTGCGCCATTGTAGCAATAACGCGAGATTACAACACGACGCATTCCCGCCGCACGCTACAACTACGTTATACAATGTCCCCTCTACGATATCGCGAAATAAATAAATAAAAATGAAATAAACGAGTAAAATAACCCACACAAGGATCGCTACGACCAAGTCTTTTTACAGACAGTTTCTCACTCGGCGTGTCTCAAAACCGCCACGGTTACTTCAACGCAGAAGTTGTTTGGATTGTTCTTAATCTCCATTGTAATTGCACGCGCAGTCGCTGGGAACTGTGGCTGGCCAATTTTGAATTTGGATTGTCGGCCCGATGATGGATCGGCCTTTTGTACGCGGCGCTGATGATACCTCGCAGATGTATCCACCGCACCCTTTTCGGACGAAACCACTTGCCGGTGATTATCGATTAAGCGCATGCACACACCGCCTCTCGCCGATCCTTTTTCCTCCGTCACCCTCCCGTCTTGGTCCTCCTTTTTTTCTCTCTCTCTCTTCGAATACGCTTTGGTATTTTTTATCTTGAACGCTCGACATCTGGCCTAGACGACTTTCGGGGCCCGTCACGAATTTACGCTCTTCCGTCAGTTGATACATGACAAAGACGATCGATTTTATAATGCGCAATTAAAATATGTTGAAAGTGAATAAAAGCCAATTTAATTTTGAAGATGTCTTGCAGCTCTTGCAACGATAATAACTTTTTAATTCGATTAATAAATGAATAATATACGTATAAAGATATTAGCTGTGCTTTAATGCAAAAAAACAGATACGTGCAAAAGGCAATAATGTCTCTACGAAGCCTATCCCGGAATATAAAATCATATAGAATTTAATATCATACACACATACGCAAATATAACATAAAATTATTTTTTTTATTTAGACTTTACTACTCACTCTTGAAATAAATGTCTCCTGATAAAATTAATGGTGCATAATTACTGTTTTTAACGTAATTCTATATATAATTCGAGTTCTTTAAGTAAATACGTCTATCGAGAATCGAGATAAGAATTAATCGTGCAAAGCATAGTAATAAAACGAACACGCAATTGCCAGAAACCATGAACAGATGTTCCCACTTTAGATATCATCCAAACCTTTTACACTAATCTAATCAGCATCATTAAATAAGGAATACATTTAATAATCAATATACACCGCATGCTGCGCTAAATGAAATTCATACTATCTCGATAAGTGAAACGTTAGTGAGTTATCGTCACTGGGCAGAAAGCATCTATCACGTTGTCAATGGAATCAAATCTTTTTTTTTTATATTTTAAATAATCAAATAAAAAATATATCAACACGATAATACAACACTCTTATAAACCGCGAAGTAAAGGTGTGCGAATCAAGCATTTGTGTTTTTATTCGATAAGCAAATGTTTTTATTCGATTTCGAATCTCTCGAATTCAAAGACGAATTCACTACGATTTGATTCAATTCATTCGAATCCAAATTATTCACATATCCCTACCGCGGAGACACAATTTAATGTGATTTATATGATCTATAATAACAATTTAATTACGATTCGGTATGCGCGATTCTCCACGTAAAAACAGCTCTCTACAACTTGGACGTATCTCCTAATTTAAAATGTAACACCGTGCATTTAAAGATAATTACATCGGAGATGGGCACGCGGGAGATACTTTCGCGCGTCACGTCTATTCCTTTCGCGATTACTACCATCGAAGGGGAAAGAATAAATGAGCAGGTTGCGGTTACTCGAGGTTCGGGGATCGAGTGCTCAATTCGCTCCGGAATCGGCGTACACTGTCCACGTGATATCCGCCGCCCATAAGAAGATCACATTCGCGTTCGCGGGCCCGGCCGCAGGCCGCGCAGGCGGCCGCGGTGAAGTAGCCGCGCAATTTCGCAAAGCACCGTAACCGTAATTACTGTTATTGCAGGATATTTAATACACGGGGGCATGTAAAAAGCCGCGGTCCATCCCTCCGGACTGACCTCGCAGCCGCGTGGAGCGAGTAACACGAGCCACGAGATATAAGCGCTCTCGCGTATAGCCGTCGGCTACGAAGGACGAAACATGCCCGGGGTGTGCTTTCGCCTTTATAAATAATAAATTCGCGCAGGAAACGGGCGAAAAAGTTGACGAGAGAGAAAGAGAGAGAGAGAGAGAAAGGGAGGGGAGGTAGGGTAAGGGGAAGAAATAAAATTGAACGAAGGGGAAAGGGAGAGAGAAGCGAAGCAGAGGGGGATAGTAAAAATGTGCAACGAAGAAGAACACGACGACCGATATATCTACCGGTAACTTTACCATAAACAACATTCCTCACGCTGAAAAACGGATTTCGATAACTTTAGAGGAAAACGTGGAAAAAGCGGAGTTCATTTCGATTCAATTAAATTCGTCTCGTTAATGCAAAACAATAGTTTGCAATAATTTTTCGAAAGGAACAAGCCCGAGCGATCATCCCAAATTTGTGTTCGGTTCCCGTCAGTAAATTAATTTTTTATCGTGCACGCGAAAATACTAACTGTGCTGCGATCTGGCGCCGCAATGGCGATACACTTGCCAAGTACAAGCGACATCAATGTGGTGTAGAAAATTTTTTAATATTTGATCTTCTATGTAACGCCCCTACGTCTAAAAAACCGGATGTGATCGCGTCGTAAAACACACGAATAAATAAACAATTAATTATGTAATTATACGTGAAATAAGTTGAACTCACAAGTCGCTGGCATCGCTGCGCTGTAGTCGCTCTTGCCGCTCGTATTTTCCAGTCATCATGCTAAAAAATAATAATAATGAATAAATTTGAAGATCGAGTTATTACTTAATTTAATCGACATAAAACTCATTACAGATGCGGTCCACTTGGCACTCACAACGCTCGCGAGCATCATTTGTGTTTAATAAACAACAAGAGAATAAAAAATTAATTCTATGAACGTTGTGCCAAGTGGAACGCCTCTTATAGAAATTTGATACTAGTACCTACCAATTAATCATTTATTTTAAGTATTTATTATGTAATAAAGTATTTATTACACAAAAAGTATTATTAAGTACTTATACAGTACTTTTAATACTCAAAATAAATGATTAATTCGCTAGTACTAATATTAAATTTTATATCTATTATCTATCAAAGGTACTGTTAGCAGTATTTTTAATATTCAAAATAAATGATTAATTATCCAGTAATAGTATTAAATAAATTTCCTAAAAGGGACAGGCAGGTGGATCGTCTACTTCAAAAAACGTTATTCGCTTGTTTGTAACAATCTTATCTGGGGATCGATTCTGTATTTTGAAATGAGGTGAAAATTATAAAATTAATTATTTAAAAAAATTAAAAATAAAATTTATTAAAAATAAACGAATTTACTAGAATACTGATTATTTATTGGTTAACATCTAGTAAATTTGCTTGCTTTTGTAATTTTCATCTTGTTTGAAAATACAAACTCGACCCTCAGATACTCGGATATCATCACGACAAATCGAGAATGTAATTGACTGACAAGGCAAAACTAAATCGTACTAAAGCTAAATTTCAGTCTATCCCTACAAAGTTACGAAAACAAGCACTTACCCACGATCACGAAAATGGCACGATACAACACGATCGCAATTACACGAATACGACAGTCACTCGGTACTTCGGCACTCTCGACATTTTGTTTATTGCTTTTTAACTAGAACGACGCGACGTGGTAACCGCAATCGCGTACGCGAATTAAAAACTTACGTCACGATCGGTTAGTACTTCATCTTTCTGGTACTTAGCTCTTTATTTACAAGCTCGATGTTCGTTCAAACGCGTAATTTACGACGAGAAAAAAAACACGGGAGCACTTCTCGCGCCAATTACGAATTATTGCGACGCGACGTGAAAACTGTTATGGCCGCGCATGCGCATTCACGATACGTGATTTTGTCGTTCGCGATAGTCTTGCTCGCGAAAAGTTTGACTGGCAGCTTGTTGATGCCGTTTTATGGCGAGACTCGACCGCGATTGTCGAACGGATATGGCGTACGATCGCGCGGCAATCCGTTTGGTATTTCCGGCACTGTATGGACGCGAAACTCACACTCGGCAATGCGGAAAACGAGAAAATCGTGAAGATCGCGACGCGACACGACTGCACGATCGCCGCGGCGCGAAACTGTCATGGCGACTGCGCATGCGCGCGAAATCTTAATATTATAAATGATTTGATACTTTTTGCTCTCAATAGTTGCTTTCCATTTTCACGCAAGTGATACGAGTTAAATTTATTAGTCTAAAATTATGTGATATTTTATACTCAAATAATGAAGGCACTACTTAATTGCTTACTTCGGTGACAAAATTGTTGCATACGACAACATAAGTTTTAATTTGAATTAACAAGATTCACAATCAGTAAAGCACATGATCTCGATCTTATGTAGACTGTATAGGTTCATTTGTTAGAATGAAAAGGAATGCATAATTGAATTTTGACGTCACAAGTTAAAATTATCTGAGTTTTGATATAAAACTCAGATAATTTGGAAAGCAACTGAAAATAGTTATTTTATTGCGTCAATATATGGAATATTTTGTATTATATAAGTGCGAATAAATTTCGAGCAGATGTATCTTTTCCAAACGATAAACTTATCAGATTTTGTTCCGTCTCGCAATTGATTATAAATTGATTTTCTATCACCAACTGATTACATTATCGAGAAATTGCGTGGTAAAAGTAGCTGTAAATTATCCATTTTATCGACTTACGATATCATTACCTGATGCTTTCGGTAATGCGAAATTCTGCAGTATCTTACTGTCGATATATTGAGTAATTATTTTAAGTGATAAAAAGTCTTGTGACATGATAGGCGTGTTGTACACATATCTACAATAAAAATGTTGTAATTCTCGTTTCTCACAAACGATCTAAATATCATCGGTAAGAAAATAGAATTAAAAATAGAATTGCATTGGAATTACTTTTCGAGAGCGAAGGACCGACCTAGCTTTAACGTCACCAGTGAATGTTTACATTCTCGATTGGTCGTTGATGTATATCGGAGCACTAGGTGAGATTATCGCAAACAAGTGAATAACATTGTTATACTTAATGAATTTTACATTGACTGAAATAAATAATATTCGAACTTTTAAACTGTTTTATTACAATCATCTTTTATTGCTTCTTAAAAAGGATTATGATGTTAAATAATCTCATATTAACCTACGAAATAGTCATCATATTTATATTACTGCGTAATAATTAATTTACTTGCTTTAAAATTGTTTGTTTTTTTTTTAAATATCGTATTTTTTTGCACTTGTCAAGAACTTAAATATAATAATGGGTAATGCGGGAAGCAATCAGCCTGTCGGTCATCATCACGGCACTACAGCAAACAGAGAGCGACATAGCAAAGATCATCCTCCACCCTCTCCAGGAAAGGAAGGCCAGGCGTTCGTTTTCGACAAAAAACCTAGTCAGAAGCTTGTATTTCAGTCCTCTCACGAAGAAGAAGAGTCATATTTTGCAAAAGTAATGTCGAAAGATATCAAAATAATATTTACATACATGTAAAAATATGTTTTACATATACATATGTTATATTCATATTACATTGTTATTTTATTTGGCTATGAATAGACCAGTCAACAGGATGGAGAAGACTTTGGATCGCAGCGTCCGAGATCTAACACAGTATCTGAGGGTACAAAAGTTGCAGACAACAAAGTGCTACCAACTGTTTTCAAGTGGGAAGGAGGTGGAAAGCAGGTATATATTAGCGGGACATTCACTGGATGGAAAACATTACCGATGGTAAAGAGCCATGGAGATTTCGTCACGATAATTGATCTACCAGAAGGAGAACACCAGTATAAATTTTTCGTTGATGGAGAATGGAGACACGATCCTGGACTGGTGAATGTTACATTTCTTTAACAGCTTTATGTACATTATTTACAACATATCATACTTCATTGTATTGCATATTAAAGAGATTGTTGTTTTAATGTTAGAAAATTGTAGACAACGGCATGGGTTCCAAGAACAATTTAGTTTCTGTAAGGAAGTCTGACTTTGAAGTATTTCAAGCTCTGGCAAAAGACAGCGAAGGTGTTACCAGTAGTACTCAAATGGAGTATGGTCAAGAAATACCACCGCACAAACCTTGGGAGAAAATAACTGGGCCACCTATTTTGCCGCCGCATCTGCTACAAGTTATCCTTAACAAGGACACGCCATTATCCGTAAGTTAAATAATAAATATATAATATATATTTCGATGAAAATTCAATGAGACTTTTTCTGCCATCATATTTTTTTTTTCCAGTGTGAGCCTACTCTTCTACCTGAACCAAATCATGTTATGCTGAACCATCTTTACGCTTTGAGCATTAAAGACAGCGTGATGGTCCTATCAGCCACACATCGTTATCGCAAAAAATATGTTACAACTTTGCTTTACAAACCGATTTAAATTTCAAGTCATTCCCATGTTTGTTGGTGCTGTACATTTTTTAATTATCCCGAAATAACACAGGTACCCAAGTGACATCATATTAATGCATAAGATTTTTATGAGCTTCTTTGAGGCAAGGTAGAAGATTATAATATTTAGAAATGGTTGGTTTGTCGCTATGTTTATTATACCTCAATCATGTGTATAATAATGTAATTACTATTTATTAAAGCCAGATATTTTATATTTGCTTTTTTCGCTATTATCAACAAATGGAATCCAAAGTCATATGAATTATTTCGAAATATGTATCTTGAAAGAATATGATTGCTTGTAATTTTTATTTAGATATATTATTGTTGGTTACTTCTGATACATGCGCGTAAGGCGGATCCGATCTCGTTCTAAGAAAATATAGACCCTCAGCGGTATGTTCAACATGCTCTCCCATAAGTACTACTTGCGAATTGTCACATTTACCGCTTAAGTATGAGTCCCAATTGTCGCATTTTTTAGCCGGTAGTCCTGTTTTCGAATTTATACTTTCTGTAAAGTATGCATATGAGCGCCCATGACTGCAAGCCTCTAAAATAAATGGAAAGAATAAGATGTTTCTGTTACAAAGATCTGCGCTAACGATGGAAATACTTTACCCATTATCTCAGGAACGCAGCAGCATCCGGGCTGAATCGCCGTACCAGCGTTTGGATAAAAGTCTGCTTTTCCAAGCGGTTGAAGAAAGCCTAACACACCACCGCAGGAATGTATGACATCGACGAATACTGCATCTGTGGGATCCAAGCGAGTTTTCTCGGAGGCGAATATGTGGAATCCCGGTAACGCTGGATCCAAACCTGTTACTCTGCTCAATTTCCCGGAAGTCGTCGCACCGCCTGCATTCCCAGCCACGTGTGCACCAAGGGAATGACCTTATAAATCAATGGCCAATGAAACTGCGACTTATAAATAATAAATAAATAATAATATTGTATTATACAAGACAGTGTACCGATAAAGTGAACGTCTTCCGTTTTCAACCCAGTTTCTCTCACTAAGAAGTCTATGAAGTTGGCGGCGTTAGTCCCAACTCTTGCGGTGTTATGCATCGGTCCCAAATAAAATGTGCTCGCAGCCAACGGTTCCCAGTCCACAAGAATGACGTTGTAATCGCCGTGAGTGAGAAAAGCTACTCGAAAGAGTGAAAATTATCCGTTTTGCTAATGAATTAAGACTGAATTCGTAAATCAATTAGAAAAACAAGCTACCTTCTTTCATGTTGATAAGACTGGTACTCATGGCACTCGACTTCCATCCGTGAGTTATGAATTTCGTTTTTCGTGAGGGTTTGAAGTCGGAACCAGCAAGATTTGTGGTGTCATTTAGAATCAGTCGTATGCCTTTTTCCGGATTAGATCTTAAGAATAAGAATATTACGGAAACCATGGTTAAATAATGAAAGAGAATTGAGATGTGATAGCATTTTGTTATAAATAATATTTATTTATTGGACTTGTAATTGGATACCGAGTGTAAATTATGTAAGCTATTTCTGAATCTAATATTCCTTTTTTTTCGTTGTCTTGGACCTTTAACACTGCTACTTGAGGCTGTCCATTGCCGTCAGGCATAAAAATCCAATCCTCTCCGTAGCCATCGTATCTTTGGCGCAAACCGCTATCCCATTGTTGTGAATAAACAGAATATCGCAATATAACAAGAATGAAGATTTGTTTCCACACTAGATTCGGTAACATCTTACTGCGGTACTTAATATCGTTATGAGCAAAGAATTGATTGCGAGTTGTGCAGACCATTAATAAATAATGGTCACAACTAAATTACTGATGCCGCAAAACGGAGACTTCTTTTTAAATCCTGGCGGTATTACGATAAGACGCTGGTACCCTTTCGTTTGGCCTAGTTTTTCTTGTTTTATCTCACATGTTATATCGCAAGCGCGGAAGTACTGTCAAGCGGGGGATTATAATTACATTCAAAAGGGTACAAGTTTGAAACAAATAATGTACAATCTCGTGCGTGCATATCGCGGGTGACGTTGAAATCAGCGTCGAAACGGGCTATTTAACCGATAATTTTAAACGTAAAGTAATTCAGTATTACGAATTATTTGCATTATTTTTCTGATACGTGTATTTTAAACAAGGATCATACTGAATAGATAATCGCTTGCTTGACAATTCGCATTATTCAAAACAAATACTGCAGAAGTAATAAATGTGAAGGGATAAAGAAATTAAAAAAAGTTATAATATACAGAATGTCTCACAACCATAATACTTTCACAAAGCGTATTCTAAAGATAAAATAGAGCAAAAAATCTTGACAGGAAAATGTCGAGGTTACAATCGTTTTTTTAATTATAATCGATCAAACAGCCAATAGTATATCGCGAAAAGTCCGCGCGCTCAGTTCGTAGTTATACGCACATCGATCTGATATTGCATTCACAATTAATATTGAATTTTTTTTAATAAGTACAAATAAGTATTATGATGAGAATATATTGTATAATTTCAATAAATCAAGATTTGCAATTTAACAAATATTTAAATTGTTGAAAAAATATGGGCCATTTAATCTTACTTTGACTTATTTATTAATACATGATTACATCCTATTTAATTTATTAATATACGATTACACGATAATTAATTAATTAATACATGATTTTATTCGTCTTGAGACATAAAAATGTTAAAGAAGCAATAAATTAAATTTTATAATTATTTCTCACGTTGTTCTCAAATGTGAAACTTTTGTGTTAGATTTAATAATTTTAATGACAATAATTGCTAATGCTTTTAATAATCAGTTGTGCAATAAAAAAAAATCAATATTAACTATAAATACAGGTATCAGGTCGATGCGCGCGTAATTACGAACATAGATTTTACTAGTAGTATGTGATATCACTGGTTATGATTAAACTATTTAACTATAGTATAAGAAATACTATTAACAGTCGAAAGTAAGATAATGCAAATAATACATTAATATATCTTTTTCAAATAAATTTATTGCAAATACGATTGCACGTCGATAACTTATATATATATTTGTTTTTTCAGATTATATTTTCATTAAAAAAGAAAGAAAAAGACTACTTATTTTCTTCATTTACTTCACTAATGATAGGTTTTTCGTTAAAGTCAATATAAAAACTTACAAAAGATACCTTGGGGAATAATCTTGCAAATATCATTGATTCTACATTAATTGCATAATATGTATATCTACAATCCATGCATATGAACATAAATCCTATAGAATATTTCTTTAATTTCACTTCATCCTTAAATAACTTTAGTTTTGCTTCGATTCCTCTGCAATACAGTCTTCTTTTAAAATCGTGGACCACGTCTGTATAGAACCAGTAATCAGGATACCAAATGGTACAAATAGACAATATTCATCCCCTGTTTTGTCTTTTGTGCAAAGTATTACTAGCATGTATATGTAATATGAATGTAATACCTGATAAAACATTGCATACAGAAATCTCATTTCCTATGCTAAATATATGAAAAAAAATAAACATGTTAGCAAGTTAAAAATTGTTGTATAATAGTTTAACATAAATTATACACAACTAAATAATAAACTCTGATATGTATTGTTGCTCGAATTAAATATACATTATACCTTTTTCGTATGACTGATTGCCAACGACTTGCTTTTTCATAGGTCAAAATATTACAGAATATTAAAAAACATGCCGATGTTTCGTGACTTGGCACAGATTTGTGATTAACAATTGTATTCATCACCGATATGCGGCTGTTTTTTTTCATGGAATGAAGTGACTCCAATTTAAACGATTTTATTCCGACGTTTGGGATTTATGGCAAAAACGTGCATGTTTGATATTGGATGTCGACTCATCTCTTTATCCGTAATAAGTGTACTATAATAGAACATCATAGTTTCACAGTGTTCAGCTAGCAAAGTCTTTATAACACTGCGTTCTTAAACACAATTGTCTTTGTTACTCATGGAATGCAAAGAAAGATAGAATAGTATTTATGTCGACTTGTGTCACTAAATGGGAGGCACTCATACACGTACAAGCAAATTATATTTTTAAAATCCTAATTTTTTAATAATTTTTACGATCTTCTGTATGCTATACATATTGCACTAAATGCAATATAGGAATGACAAATAAATCGACAAAGGTTGTTATTTCTATAATTCTTGCTATATGTTCTACATGTTTCGCTATCTGGGAAGAAACACGAAAGAATAAAAAAATAAAAACATTATATAGTACGAATATATAATAATATATTATTATAAGTCATAACTTGTTTTCTTATTCTTCGGTAACATCATTTTAGGACTCGTACAAAACACATGTTCGCAAATTACATCTAAAAATAAGGTACAAATCTTTATACTCAGATTTATTGCTTCGTTATACTGCATATTTCGTTCTGTGAATATCGGAGCACCATTGCTAGATCTCGCTAATAAAAAAAAAAATTGATAAATACAAGACCTAAAGTAATGCATGAGTGATAAAATATGTTGTAACACATAGCACTCATACGTCTTTTTTCATCAACATCAACCATATGTAAGTATCAAAAACACAGTAGAGAATTCATTAGACCAAGATTTTGATCTCTTACATTTACATTCCTCAGTGTTTTCTAAAACAAAAAAAAATATCGACTTATATATCGACTTATTTTCACTAAAAAGATATTTTCACTAAGAAAGGAAAGAAATGACTTACTTTCTTTGTTTACTTCATCAATGATAGTAGATTTTCCAAATTCACCATAACCAGAGCAACCTACTAAAGGTACTTTGGGGAATAATCTTTTAAATATTGTTGATTCTACATTAGTTTCATTATACATTTCATTTCCGCGAGCTATGCACATGAACATAAATCCTATGGAATGTTTCTTTAACTTGATTTCATTCTTAAATAACTTTAGTCTTGCTTCTGCTTGCTCCTTTGTACGATTTTGTAAAATAATGGACCACGTCTGTATAGAACCAGTAATCAGGACAGCAACACAAGATGGTATATCCATTCTATGAATTATTCTATGTCTTGTTTGTCTTCTGTACAAACTATCATCATTTTCTATATGTTGTGCGTAAAAATCTTCCAATACACCACCCCATACAGAAACTATTTCATTTTCTTTGCTGAATATATGCAAAAAGAAATAAATATGTATTATCAGCCATTGTTATATAACAGTTGGACATAATAATTACTTAGGTATATGTATTGCTTGGATTAAATATAAATTATACCTTTTTTGTATAGCTCTGGCCCAACGTTTTGCTGTTGTACGGCCTTCCAAATTACAGAATAACATAAAACACGTTTCGTGATTTGTCACTGATGTTTCACGATTGACAATTATGTTCATTATCTCTCGATATTCGGCTGTTTTCTGTATACTACTATGGTCTGCTATTTTAAATGATTTTATTCTCACGTTTGGAATTTGTGGCAAAAATGCACATACCATATTTGGAAATGGATCTTCCATCTCTTTATCCATAATAATACTTCTACTATATAATATTATAGTCTCACAATGTTCAGGTAGTAAAGTCTCTATGCGCTCTTAAACAAAAACAAAAAATTGATTTTAACAATCCCAGATTATTCTATAACTTTGGAAAAAAATAAATAAAAGAATAGTATTAAAATAATCGTATTAATATAATTATATTACTACTAGTATATTATTACTATAGTAATAATATAATTAAAATAATGTATATTAAAGTAATCAAAAATTAGTTGTCATAATTTAAAATAAAATATTTACTAACTATTTATTGATAAGGTTTTTTTATTTCTTTAATTACTTATTTGTAATCTAAGAGAATATAAAAAATATTTAATATATACCTTCTACATCGCGTGGTGTATTTTCAGGAAAAAAAAAAAAACCGGCTGATGGTTTAACTCTTAGATTCTCGACATTTAAAAAATCTACAAACAACTGTTCATAAAGTTGTATAAAGCAACAAGGGCCTCTAGTCCATTTCTCATTATTTACGGCTTCTAACCAGGACCTGAAAAGAATAATTTTATGCTTAAATTTTTATGCTATGTTCAGTTAATAATGTATGTATTTTCATTTGCAGTACAGACAATAAAATAAAATATCAATAATTTTATCATGATTAAACATTTAAAGACATAACATGTGAAACATTGTAAACAGAATGTAACTCAAATCTTGTTTGTATCCATTCGCGTGCATGTGACACAGGAACTATAATCATTCTATTATACTTGTATCAAATATAAGCGTTTAAGATTACATCAAGCAAGAATTATTAATGTATCATCAATATGTACCTGCAAATCCTCGCAGCTCTCGCTAGGTCCCTGGCATTTAAATATTGAAAGATAATTCTCAAAATATCATAGGTTAGGTAAGTACTGGGATCTAATATATTTTCATTGCTTTGCGTTGCACTATCATTATTTTTGGATGCACTAGGTTTTTCCTTTCGAACTTTCTTTCGTACTGGATCCTCCATTAATCTTTTTCAATTTAAACCAGTCGCTTGTCAAAATATCACAGTAAAATAACACAATGCAACACTATCGTGAAAATAATATAAGAGCGCAAATCGCAACATGCACCAACCCGCCACCAACGCGCACCGTAAACACAGTAGATATGTGTGTGTCGCGTGTCGTGTGTATGCGTATATATACGTATATATAAAACTAAATGATTGGAGGGCACCTATCAACAAGAACAAGTCGGAATAGATTCCGATTGTTTTCCCTAACCACATGGTAGACACGGCCACATGGATTGGCGTTCAGCAGAGAAAACTAATTAACTAGTGCTTCTTCAATATGATTGGTTTCTACATTTATCCAACAAAGAACTAAAGGAAAGAACCAGTCATATTAAAGCATCACTAACGCTTTTTTTTTCTACTCAAAGCAGCAAATAGAATTTAGGAAATAATTAAATAATTTCGATTAAAATCCATTTCGAATGGTATTCCAATTTTCCGAGACTGTCTTAAAACAACTGAAATGACATTTGTTTGATATCAAATGTTCGATACATGAATATCAGATACTCAGATTCTATTATCTAGAACTCTAGAAAATGAATAATAATGTATTATATATAACGTTACGTATATATATATATATATAAAACATTGTTTTGTAATTATTATTCTAATTATTTTACATACAGATCTCGATCTAAGCCTACATAGTGTTTATTTTTATCGTTTTTTTAAATTAAAATTAAAGAAAGTATATTACACACGAATCTTTTATAAGTATATAAAAGTTTATTAAGATAACAAAAAAAATTTATAATTCTTACAAGATAATCTTTAACATAGATATATTACACATCATTTGCTTCAAAATAATTGTAACCAATTAAATATACATACTTATACAATACATTACTATTACTTGAATAAAAAGTTAAATTATGTTTGGCATCGTTATAATACCCGGTTGAATGTATGATATCGACATTGACACATATGCTAATACTATTTGAGAACCTTTCGCATCCTGTTGCAGGCGATTTAACTCAACAGGTTGTAAGATCGAATCTTCTTTTCTGTAATTTTTTAATTGGGACTTATTAAACGTTAATATTTGTACAGAAATATACTTTTTTAATTACCAGATAATACCTTATCACTACCAGGCTGTACAGTGGTTGACCAGGATTCGCCTTTTTGTAATGATGTGTACAGGAATATACATTATACGATATCTTATACTTGCTCTTTTTCCTTCTAACAGTTCTTTCTGGCGCTGATTTTATTATAGCGAGTTTACTGAAAATTTCTGTCATTGAGGATACGTTTCTCGGACTAACTAAAGGATTAAGAAATTTTACGACTTGCACTTCGGTACAATCTTCCTCACTTTCATTCAAATTTTTACAATCTTCATCGTCGATTGTAATAGTTTTTTCTTCAAACCATCTTTTTTTTAATTCTGTCCATGAACTAGTTCCTAGACGTGTCGTAAAGGAAGGTCGATTAATAATGTCGTAACCGACTAGATTATTAGTATCATCGTGTCGTCGTCTTGCAACAGAATGTGTACTGCCGTGCATCGACGCGTTTTCAATCATTCTCCGCTGACAAAATCTTTGCTGCCATAAAATATTCTGATAGAAATTGTGTCGGAATTGATTCTCCGTAAAAAAATGTCTAGTTCGATACCCTTCTATGATCGGTATCATGAAATTGTTCATCTGTATGGTGTAACTTCTTTGCTGAACAGTGTTTCCATGGTTACCAAAGGCGACAAATAAATTATGAAATACATTCTGCGTAACTCTATTCTGTAGATAAACGTCTGGAAAGTAATTGAACGGAAATCTATATGTGTAAGGCAAGCTAATATGCGTTCCATGCATTTGATCTACGGAATAAAAAGATCGCGATGGACTACGTAAGAGTGAACGTTGATTTTGAAAAGAAGCGTTTCTGTTATTAATTGCAAGAGAACTCCTAGAGTGAGACGTGTTTTGTCTCGCATTAGTTCTATCATTTTTGCAATTCTGTCGCGCTAGTTTGTCGTTTTCCTGCATATTTAAAATCATCGTTCGATTATATTGATATGTGCTCTTCTGAGGCCTTATATTGTGCGGTATATATCGCCTGGAAATTTTCTCGTTAATTTCCGATTGGAAGGCAATATTTGGTAGTAGATTTAACATTTCCATTCTTGTCATACAACGTGGTAATTCCTGAACTTCATCATCAGATAACTCAATCACCTAATTAAAAAGAGAAAAAATTATTATTGACGAATTCTTTGTACTATACATTAGTATATATATTTGAGAATATCTTACCTCATGCTTTGACTTTTTCGTATGTAACTCATCAATTTGCGAAACTGCTTTTCGCTTCTCTGGATATCTGGAATTTTCACTGGTATCAGAATCGATTATAGAAATTTCTGGAAATGATACTTTATCATTTCTTTTAGGCAACTGCTTCACGTTACGTTGAATGCGAGCACCTGGCCATGATACTTTACATGATGTGTCTCTGAGAATTTTGATATTGCCTAACAAAGTTTCATCAGAGATTATTTCTGGTTTAGAATGTCGATTTTTTTCTTCGCTGTTTGCAGTCTTTTCTATGACATTATTTTCCACTTCTCGGAAAGTAGCTGGCTCATTTTCATGACGTTTCACTATATTACATACAACCTGGTCTACTAGATCAGATATTACTTGTTTTACAAATTCTTGTACTGTAGTCTTTTCATGTTTTTCCACATTAAGATTAACAGATTTATCCGATGTTTCCGGCATATTGTTTGTTAAAGTTAGTTTTGATTTCTTTACATTTTGCTTGTTCTGTGGTTGATTATCAGACATTCTCAATCCATTCTCAGGATCAACAATAATTTTCCGTTTAACAAGAGTAAGGTCATCCGATCTATTGCACTTATCTGACTCTTCATAAAAATAGCGCTGTATACGGTAGCCATAACGTGTTAATTGACTATAAACCCTATATTCTTCCAAGGTACATACTGAGTCATCAATCAAGATTTCATATGCTTGCTGAATCGAGCATGATAATCCATTCCAAATGAGTTCAAGGCAATTCTATAAGAGAATACATTCATATAAGAGAATACATTAAATAAATATGATGTAATAATTGAAGCATTATTAAAAAATATAATATACAAATTATAGAAAACATACTGTTTCTATGAGGAATAATGCCTCTTCTGGTAGCAAATATAAGGAACCATTTCTCTCTAGACCAAAGTTGCTCCAGTCTTGACCAGATCTTTTAGTAACAAGAGCTCGCTTTTGGGATGGTAGCCACTCGGCACTAGCTAATTCTGAGATACGTTCGACTCTTTCGACATTTAACAAATCTTTACGCTTTTTAAGTCCTTTCTCAATCTGGATATTTTGTAGCCAAGAGTTATCAGGTTCAAAATGTTTCTTTCCACTTTTAGGCAAAGTCTTTAAAGATCTCTCCCATTCCTCCAGTAAGCAAGTACTGATACCCTTGTTGCATAACAATTCTTTGGCACTGTTAGTAAAGAATCAATTTTTATTTGACTAATTAATTATCATTAAACGCATGCGTTATTATAATTATAATTTTCAATGAAACAAATGACGTAATTTTATTTCAATCAAGATTTAAATTCAAAATTTATTAAGAATAAAATAAATTTTTATTTTTTTAATAATTCTCTAAAATTAAAATTTAAAAAAGAAAATAACACACATATGAAGAATAACAAATAGAATAACACGACTTCTTTATATTTGAGCAATGCCAATTAAATCGCTAATAACTTTGGTTAATTATTTTGATGAAGAAACTATTGTAAAAAAAAAAATGTTATAAACTGTAACTCACGTTAGCGTATTGCATGGTAATTTTTCAGGTGGTTCATCCATCACGGAAAACAGATATCCATCCACAAATATCTACGGGAAACAATGCTACAGTACGTATGAAACGTATTTCGAGATATGCATGTTAAAATTTCTCAATATTATTTAAAATTATACTGTGCTTAAATAACAGGTATCTACACCGGCAAAAGATGAATCGTGGCGAGTATATAGTATTCGACGAGATCGATTTGCGTTATCTTATATATACACAGTACAATACCTATATCAAACGCGTGATATATCTATTAATTGATCTCAATGTTTGTTCTTTGCAGCTATCTGCACTCTTCTCACGTCTGTCTCTTTTCAATATTCATCTGTATATTCATATTATTTTTTTGCTGCAAAGAAATAGAAAGTAGAATATAATGCAGCTTTAAAGAACACACCTCAAGTTATGTTTGCAATTTCCATCCTTCCTCTCTCTTCGGAAGCTTTCCAACAAGCGACACTGGCTGCGTTCAGTGGACTCAAGTTGAGTGAACGCTCACTGCTATTGATGTATTCTTTCAGATTTAAAATGCTGATTGGATGATCTAAAAGAATACAATGACAGCGAGCCATTATTGGAACATGTGACGCGAACAAACCTAGAAACAACAATCGATTATATCTAGGGGAAACAACAGTCATTTCAATGCTAGCAACCTTGCCGCTGTTCATAGACGACAAACGAGGGCTCCGATTTCGATTCCCCGCGCATTTCCACTGTCATCAATTCACCAGTAACAATAAACTCCAAGTTTGCAACGTTCGTAACGGGCCACTCCTCTTGCTGGTGACTCCACGCGATGTGTGTAACCGACGTGCCTGACGTCTTGGTTTAAGTATCCTCGTTCGTAGGCACGCTTGAGTGCGGTGATGCTAATCGTGCGCGACACACGCTGACACGCTGGATTCGACTTGATCAGAAAATCGTGATCCCGAGGTGAGCGCCGATGACACGCGAATCGAAGAATGTGCGTTTGGGCGTTGACCGCCGCGCGCCGCTTAACCCTGCAAAAGCGATTCCGTTTCGCGTAATTTTTTAACGTATCGACGACTAGCGGCCGAAAAGCGATGATATCGTCTTATTAAATAACATAGAAAATCGACAACGTCTTAGTCACACGAGTATTGCCCATAAAAGGCTGACGCATATATGTGTCAAAAGTTGTATTTATTTACGTCATGGATTTTTAATATGGCTAATACAGAATAGGGGACAATTGACTGTAATTGATACTGTGAGGCATATTCTAATTTTGAGTGTTTCCCAGATGTTTCATGTTTATTTTTGGCTACGTTCAGCAGAGAAGGCAGCTTTGTTATTATTGCAAAATTCTTCAATGTGATTAATTTATATATTTAGATTTAATGAGAGTAAAATCAATTATATTAAAGAATTTTACAACAGTTGCAAAACTACTTTCTTTGTTAAACGCAGTTTTTGTTTAACATTTGGTGACCAATAAAATGATACCTGAGTGACATTCGAATGAGAATCTAAACATGGCTTGGATGCTTTCTACAAAAGCTATGTTCCAAAATTAACTGCCAGTCGAGCTGCCACTACTGAAAAATTATAGTGTATGTAATGTAAACTACAGATTTTCAGTATTGGAATGAATTTTGGAAAACCAAAGCCAAAGAGACATAGATAACATAGTATAATACAGTGAATTATTATATCTTTGATTGATATTAAACAAAAATAAAATGATTACTGTATTGTTCTTCATCTTTTATCAGATTATGTTCCAAGATTATGTTCCATGTAGCAATAGTAATTAAAACTATGTTTGTGTGATGTCAATTATAGTTTTACAGTAGTTCTGTTCTGGAACATTCTTAGAAAACATCATATATCATTACTCTTGTGTTGTCCACAAATTGATCCTTGTGTCATTTTGATTTTTGACTCATTACAATATCCAAGAGAGCATTTTTTGAAAGTATTTTCAAATATTTTCATAGAATATAAATTAATAATGAATTATATATTTCAGAAAAAATGTTAGTCTGGATACTCTTATTGTTCTTGGCTTCTGGAAATGGTCAGTTTACCCAGGAGCCAACAGAATCCACTCCCAGACTTCCATGGAATCGTTATGACGAACGGGATCAGAATACAGGCTTTGGTTTTCGGAATCCTGTAGGTCAAAATGAAAACGTTATAATTAAAGACTCGTGAGTATTGCTATATTGAATGTGTGACAATAGAAAAGTGTATTATATGAATACGAAATTCTTTAACGTAACGAATATTTTTATTTGCAGCACATATTTCGTTGTTGCGTCTCGCATGGTTAGACCAGATCAAGTGTACAGACTTGCTGTGAACATTCTTCATAGCCCGCTGCCTATGATGGTGCGTACGTCTATTCAGCGGAATGGTGTGGAAATAGCAGCGGACCATCAAGAAGTAAAGGAGGGTATACCTGAAACTTTAATGATGCGCATGCCACCCACTTCCGTGGATGGTGACTATAAGTTGCGCATAGAAGGGTTGTTTAACAGTTTAACAGGTGGCCAAGCTTTTTTAAATGAAACCAAATTGATATTCTCGCAACGTTCTATGACCATTTTCATACAATTGGACAAACCCGTGTATATGCAGAGCGATACAGTACGTTTTAGAACGATTCCGATCGATACGGAGTTGAAAGCTTACGATAATCCTGTGGATGTATATATGTTAGATCCAAATAGAAGGATTATGAGACGATGGCTCAGCAGACAGAGCAATCTGGGTACAGTGTCGCTGTCATATCAGCTTTCTGATCAACCGGTTTTCGGAGATTGGATCGTACAAGTAATAGCTCAGAATCAAGTGGAGGAGAAGACATTCCTTGTAGAAGAATATTATCAAACGCGTTTCGAAGTCAATGTCACGATGCCAGCATTCTTTTTTGACAATGATCCTTACATTTACGGTATCGTTCAGGCAAATTATACATCGGGCGCACCGGTGAGAGGTAATCTGACTCTAAAAGCCAGTTTTAAGCCACTGGATAGAATACGCAATCCCTCAGCGGCGATCGAACCAGTCGAGAGATACTTCAACTTCAATGAGTATTATCCATCATGGTTTAGGATACTTAATTTCTATGAGGAGAGAGTACCCGTATTGAGATTCTTCAATGGAACGTATCACTTCCAATATCCTATGCAGGAATTGCTGGGCTTCGCTTCGTCGATTGACGGAATAGAAGTCACCGTGGTTGCGACAGTGGGCGAGAGATTTCTAGACGAGGTGATCGTCGGTTTCTCTAAGGCAAGGATCTTCAATTCTACCACAAAGATTAATTTTCTTGGTGGCAGTCCACAAGTCTTCAAGCCAGCGATGCCGTTTACTTTGAACTTAGTTGCATCTTTTCACGACAACTCGCCACTACGACCCACGCAGCTCAGGGACGCCATGATGGAAATCCGCGCAGACATCGAGATGCGATCTGGTGGACGTCGCAACATTGACATCCAATATCCGAAAGCATCACTAGAACGAGCGGATGCGTGGGTCGTGAAGATGGATCTCAGGAAAGAGCTCGGGCTAGATTCTGATCGCGCTAGTCAAATTCTGGACGACATCACCTCCATGAAGGTTCATGCGCATTTTACTGATGGCGAGGGTTACAGGGCTCAAACCGAGCTGCTACTGCTCGCCCATGAGTCTCCGAATATGAAGCACATCAAGATATCGACATCTACCGAAAATCCCAAAGTCGGTCAATACATGATATTCCATGTACAGACTAATTTCTACATTGATGTCTTTAATTATCTCATCATGTCTAAAGGCACTATACTTTTGACTGGTGAAGACAATATGCAACATAATATAAAAACTTTCGCGATTCCTCTGAGCCCTGAGATGGCTCCTATTGCAACGGCGGTGGTGTATTACGTGAACCGCCATGGCGAAGTTGTTGCAGATTCCCTGACCTTCCCAGTGAATGGCATTTCGCGCAATAACTTTACTGTGTTTATCAACAACAAAAAAGCAAGAACAGGCGAGCGCGTCGAAGTAGCCATTTACGGCGAACCTGGCGCCTACGTTGCTTTATCGGGTATCGATCGTTCATTTTACACTATGCAAGCAGGCAATGAACTGTCATACGCAAACGTAATCTCAAAGATGGCTCACTTTGATGAGCAGACCAACGGCACGTACACGCACACTTGGCAATATCACGACGGTGATCCGGATGAAATGATATATTTTCCGTCCTCCACCTTTGGTATTGACGTCAATCGCACATTTGATTATATTGGCCTAGTCGTCTTCACGGATGCTGTGTTATACCGACGACCCGATCTATGCAATCGAACGCAGGGTTTCGGCGAATGCTTAACTGGTCGATGCTACAGATTGGAGAAAAAATGCGATGGTGTATTTGATTGTGAGGACGGCACAGACGAGGCGCGATGCGTCGAGCGGAACGCGACTGACTTAGCACAGTTCCGCAAGGACCGATTTAATCGAATCCAAAGGCACTATGAAAATGTTTGGCTGTGGAAAGATATCAATATCGGCCCGCATGGTCGACAGATCTTCAACCTGGATGTACCACGAAGACCAGTACATTGGATGGTTACCGCTTTCAGCATGTCGCCTAGTATCGGGTTTGGTATGTTGCCGAAGACGCTAAAGTATACCGGAGTCTTACCCTTCTATATAAACGTGGAGATGCCAGCTCACAGTAGACAAGGCGAGCAAATTGGTATTCGTGTGTCTGTCTTCAATTACATGCATTACAATATTGAGGCAACAGTGGTACTGTCGGGATCCAAAGACTATAAATTTATTCACGTTGAGGACAATGGCATTGTGCAGTCGTACAAACCGCGTACTTCTTTCGGCGAACATCAATTTTTCATCTGGATCCCTGCTCAAGATGTCAACATTGTTTATCTGCCCATCGTACCAGTAAGACTTGGCGATATTAAAATTCATGTTTATGCGACTACTCTAATCGGCAAAGATTCGGTGACTCGCAATCTGCATGTTGAAGCAGATGGAGTACCGCAATATCGACATCAAGCAATTTTGTTGGATCTTAGCAATCGCGCCTATATACAAGAATATCTACACGTGAATGTCACTGAAACCCCGATCATAACGTACGATGAAAACCGTTACTATGTATTCGGATCTAACAAAGCAACCGTCAGTTTGGTTGGTGACGTAGTGGGGCCTATTTTCCCGACAATGCCGGTGAATGCAACGAGTCTTATGAATCTGCCGATGGATTGTGCCGAGCAGAACATGTTTAGTTTTGCCGTTAATATGTATACCACCCTATATATGCGCTTGATTAATCAACGCAATCGCACACAAGAAAAGGAAAGCTTCTACTACATGAACATCGGCTATCAAAAACAGTTATCGTTCATGAATCCCGACGGATCTTTTAGCTTTTTCCGTACTGATTGGAACCAATCGATGCCGAGTGTTTGGTTGACGGCATTTTGCGCACGGATTTTCCAAGAGGCTAGCTTCTATGAGTGGGAGAATTATCTTTACATTGATCCCGAAGTGATCTCCCAAGCAATTTCTTGGATATTGAAACATCAGACACCGGAAGGCGCATTCTATGAAGTGACCTGGTTACCGGATCGAAAGATGAACAGCTCATTAAACTATAAAAATGACATAATTGCCTATCGAAACATCAGTCTCACTGCTCATGTACTCATCACACTGCAAAGTGTCAAGGATCTCACGGGTGGCTTAGGTTCTCAAGTGGCCTTGAGCGCGGCCAACGCTATCAAATGGTTGGAGAGGAACCTGAAGTTGTTGGAACAGCGCGGTAAACCTTATGAGATAGCAATAGTGGCCTATGCACTCTTAGTGGCGAAAGCCTCTACTGCCGAGCAAGCCTACAACATCCTGGCGAAAAACGAAAGAATAGAAGGCGAATATAGGTACTGGGGCAGAGAACATGTACCATCTCCTCCGAGCAAGATAGAGAATCAGAAGACGTTTAGATTGCCACGCTTACCCTTCAATTACGATTCGGAGAATATAGAGACGACTTCGTACGCGCTACTTGTTTATGTCGCCCGACAAGAACTTATGTTAGAGCCGATAGTGAAATGGCTGAACGTACAGAGATTAACGAACAGTGGATGGGCCTCCACTCAGGATACTGTTTGGGCGACGAAGGCGCTAATGGAATATACCGTTAGATCGAGAATCAGGGACGTCAGTTCGCTTTCTGTAGACATAGAATTTAGTTCCATGGACAACAAGACCAAGACATTGATCGTGAATCACAAGAATCTAGCGAAACTTCAAACTATCGAGGTATGTAATATTTTGGCTACGGTCTACTTGATGCTACAAATACTTGAAAGCATTTTTTTATTAGCCAATTAGTAAAATTCTTTTTTCCCGATTAATCGAAAGTTTCAAAGCATTTGTAGCGTCAAATGGACCGCATCCTTTAAGACATTTTATGACCATTTATGTTTCGTGAAACGTATTGAAACGCTTCACTTGCAAGATTATGATTTTTTTCAGGTCCCGCAAGCGTGGGGAATTGTAAAAGTGCAGGCGAAGGGTGCAGGTTATGCCATTCTGCAGATGCACGTGCAATATAACGTTGATATAAAGAAATTCCAAATAGAACCGCCGATCAAAGCCTTCGATCTAGTCACCAGAGCGAATTTCCATGGCAGAAATCAGTCTCACATCTCATATCTTTGCTGTCAAAGGTGAGATTGCATATAATCATATCTCGCTTAATATTATTTTTAAACTCATAAAAATGTATTACGATTTTACACAGGTGGACGAATCTCAACGAATCTATGCGGTCCGGCATGGCTGTGTTGGATGTAGCTGTACCAACCGGTTACATAATCCAGCAGCAAACTCTAGATAGATACATCCTATCGAAGCAAGTGAGGAATCTTCAGAGAGCACGTTTCCAAGAAAGGAAAGTACTCTTTTATTTTGATTATCTGGACAACGAAGAGACGTGCGTAAACTTCACGATGGAACGTTGGTATCCGGTCGCAAATATGTCGCGATACCTTTCCATTCGCGTTTACGATTACTATGCGCCAGGTATTTATATATTTTCACTAAATTTAATTTGCTTATATTGCGATTGATATGCATATTGATATTTATTTATTATTTTTTTCAGAACGTTTCAACGAATCTATATTTGACGCACTGCCTACATACACATTGAATATATGCGAGGTTTGCGGTAGTTCTCAGTGCCCCTACTGCCCAATTTATAATGCTGCCATGCTATTAAGTACACCAACAGGTTTCCTGCTTATCGCATCGCTCATCGTGACAATAACGAGATACTTCCGAACGCAGCAATTCGACGACTTGTTAACAGCATGCTCTATTTAGCGGTAATATAAAGGTAAAAGTATTCGATTCTTATTCAATTGCCATAATTTGCCTCTGCTAACGGAGCACAAATATGGAACGTTATAATGATCAGTACATGTCCACATGAATCTCATTACTATAAATATCCGAAGAACTATTTTATATAACTTTTCAAATATGACACGTGTATGCAATGGCTAATGTTAATGATGAGTTTTAATTCTCAATTTCTATTTCCGGTGAAGCTAATCACTTTATAATTTTAATTGTTTTTGTATGCAATGCTCATGCTGAAGATTTTTTTGCTGCACAGTCTGTTGTAGCCCAGGATATTTTGTAATTGTAAAAATCTCATGATTTTTTGTATATTTATTTTTATATAGGTTTGCACTTTTAAACAATAACTTTAGAAGATCATTTTGAGTGAAATAAGAATAATTAATATTTTATTGCTTGCTTAAGGTAATATAAATATAGAAAATTTAATATTATTAAAAAAATTTTTTTAAGGCTGAAATTTAATTGAAAAAAGAAAATTTTATTTCTTATAACTGCAACTTAAATTTACAGCTGTAATTTAATACAACTAATATGAAATAAATTTATCGTTTATTTATATAACCGTAACAGCTTGATTGTGTCGTTCGAAAAAATTTATTATAAATGTTATTAAATAAATGTTAGAAAACTTTATTTTACATATATATGCTTATTTATATTTTACAAAGTTTGCAACTAGTAAATGAAATCAGCAAGAAGACATTCGTGTAATGTTTCTGGATTGTATATTTCTTCTATCAGAAGATGGAAACTAACGTTAAACTTCTAATTTTTACTGTCAATCATTCATACTTTGTGAAGATCAATATGTCTATTATTTTTCAGGAAACTTGCTTCTATTCGATACTCTCGATTAAGAAGTTAAAATTGTTTTATCTTTTTTCATATATGTATATCTATGTATATCTGGAATTACATATAACTTTAATTCTGAAAACATCAAATTACAGCTGTAAATTTAAATGATTAAGTATAAGTATATACTTAAATATTCACTTAGTATAATTTAATTATACAAAGCGCACAAAACTGATTGTCATAAGATTGCACGATCAAAAGTAATTATTTCTGGAAATATTAATGTATTTTATATATATATATATAATTTCGTGCATTTTATGTAATGTCTATATTTTTATATATTGTTTAACGATTAGGCATATTATTATCTATAAAGATTATCCGTCCTGTTTTTACTTTTAAATCTTTAAATCTTAAAATGCATGAAATTTTTATGTTTTACATGGATTAGGGCATCGTACTTTTGGAGGCAAAGCATCTGAAGTACAAATCAAGTGTAATAGTTGCAGCTGGCGATTTTCGTCAGCTACGCTATTAACTATTATTACCAAAAGATTTGCTGCAAAAGTGTTCATAGTGGCTATATGAATATACTGAAAAAAAAAAAATTAATTTCAAGTTTTTAATAAGCTGTCATATAAATTGCTTTATGTTTTTTTTCTGTTAGTAGTATTCATAGCTTGAAGATCATTTCTTCCTAATTCTTACTCTATTTCTTATTCTGTTTTACGAAGTTATTCGTAGATCGTGCTTTCATATACTCATTAATATTCTTGATTTTAAATATATAATTATATATTCTTTTATTCTCAAATATAAAAAAAAGGATCAATTAAAGAGATATACAGAACAAATTAATGTGATCGGCAAACTGTGTAAATAATAGAATAGGAGAAACAGATGTATTCCAGTCCGATTCACAAAATCGGGTAAATGATAATGATACCGTCCTGTTTATATATACATACTTATATATAAAGAGATTTTTATGCCGTCCTTTGATAATTAGTGCCTCAAGAGTTATACAATTACGTGTATAAATATGTATCTGTTTTGAGAAAAACATCAAAGATCTATTTTAATAACATAGCACATAAATATGTATATTACAAGATATATATATATATAAAAGTTTAGATTTTAGTTAGTATAATTAGTTACGTGTCACATGCCGGTGCGCTTTAAGGGTGTATGTTGGATTTAAAATGTTATCTATCGCAAAACAGCAAATTTCCATTTGGAAAATTTATTTATTTACACGCGACTCAACATTGGCACTATTAATAAACGGAGCCCTTAAAACACATCCGTGTGAGGTGAGCAATGTCGAGATACCGTCCATGAAGAAGTCTGCTTCACAATACAAATAAAAAAAATATATATATATATATTTAAAATATTTCTATAACAATTTGTTCAAACTGCGAAGAAAATTTTGCACGATATATCGCGCGTTAGACGCTTTTTTTTAGTTATTAACGAAATCAACATTTAACACGTTGGATATATATATTTTTAAGTTTTATAATCTTTATACGAAAGAACAATAAAAAATATGTATGTATTATGTCTTTTAGTATGCATTTTTTCCCTAGATCCAGTTTTTAATTAATCAGTTTTATTTAAGAAAAATGAGGATGTGACATGTATCTTTGTGTGAAAGTAGTTGATCACTAATTTCAGAAACAAAATTAATGGCACATTGGATAAAGGATTCAAAAATGGAGGAAAAAAAAGGATGTAATAAAGTTTCATTGGCTTTTTGAAGCAATCTTTAATATAGCAACATAGTCAGTCTTACAGTAATAAGCCAAAAATACAATCTATATATCAAGCTTGATGGGGAGCGGGCGAAGGTATCCTTTCCTTCTTTCGTGAGTATCTTCGGCGAGGCTGATCGCGATCCAAGAGTCTCACACAGCTAGAAAAAGCACGTCGCTTTCGCCCGGACCCCTTGACAAATTTTACAATTTTACACAATCATAATGTATCACGTTCGCGAAATTGTAGGTCCTGCTCTCCACTGATGCGGTTTCACATAACTAATAAGACGCACAACATTCTTAACTTCCTTTTCTAGCTTTTTCTCTCTATCGCGCCAAGCGGAATGATCGTAGCCTTGAGACAAGAATGAAATTATTTTTCCAATGTCAAAAAGTTTATCATTGAAGCTTGAGAACTGAGTTCCGTCGCATACCCAATAAATGAGTACCCTCTAAATAAGCGAGATTATATATCTGATTCTTGCGATAATGCAAAATATGATTTTTAATTCTTAAAATAATTGAACGTGTTTTCATATAATTTGCGCACATTTATACCGTTTACGCAGATTGTCCCACAATTTAAAAGACTTTGAATTCATTTGGTTCATAAAATTTACTATAAAAGATCGAACAATCCAAATGTGAATGTGCGTCACAGAAATGTGACACATTAAATATATAGTTTTTTATAAAATCTAATGTTTTTAGCAATCTAAAAATTTTCGATTGCTAAAAACATTCCAGTAACACATAGAGTTTACATAGTTTTTACGCTTCTAATTAAAATATTTCTAAAATAACGTTTTATAATTACAAGACGCCGTATGGTATCAAAAAGAGAATAGCGCACAATTTTTATTCATTTTTATAGATTCGCTTTAGGTAAACATTTCCAAAATTATGACGATCAAATAATGATCAATATAATAAATCAACAGGGTTGGGAAGTAACGCGTTACTTGTAACGTTACTTGTGACGTTACTTTTTCGTTACTTTTTTTGGTAATGATTTGATAACGCCATTACTCTTTTTATTAGTAACGAAAAAGTAACGATGTTACATCTTCTTTAGTAACGAGTAACGAAATTGACCCCGTTACTCTTGAATCGTTACTTTTTATAGGTCACGGCCGTCACGGACAATAAAATTATAGATACTAAATAAAACTTTTTGCCTATTTTTGTTTCAATCACTATCGTCGCTTTAGCATACAAACACTAAAAACTAAAATATTTATTGTATAATAAAATACCACAGAATTAAACACAAGTATATAAAATATTAATAAAAGATAAAAATGTTCAAAGATAAATCTTATAGTTTATTTATACTGTCCTAGAAGCCTGTTTTACCATTTTTAAAAATGTAATTATACAGAAGACATATTTATATTCATCGATTTTGAAATTAGGACAAATTTCCTTACCTCAATAGTCATCAACTTTAAACATTAATCTCAGTTTACCGGGCAGAACGACACTTATTTTTCTGTCAGATTCGTTCATTTTGTGCAAAAACGTGTCGAATGACTCTAATTTCATTAAAATCGGTGAGTAGAAGGCTCATCTCATCCTCCATAATTACAAAAAAAGTAACGAAAAATAACGATTTTTTTATCGTTACTTTTAAGTAACGGTAATGCGTTACTTTTTTACAAACGGTAACGAGTAATGGCAACGAGTTACTTTTTACCACAAATAACAGTAATGGTGACGCGTTACTTTTAAAAAGTAACTTTCCCAACCCTGTAAATTAACGTAATAAGTTCGATCTTATTCTTTATTTTTCGTTAAAAGCTAATCACGTAAAACATATCTGAAATATTTTATCTCTCTTTCCTCGAGGGAGAGATAGCTGAGAATATAAGCTACACTAGGTACTAGCTGTACAGAAAATATTGAATGCAATATATATTCACGTGGTCCTTCAACCAAGAGAGCACGAAATATCTCTGAGGAAACGCAATTTTTTGGCAGTTATATATAAACAATTTGGCTGTTTGATTAATATTATCCCGAAGTGACATTTCCTCGCGCTAATCAATCTACGCTTTAAATTCAAAGCCCACGCATCCGATCCCACGTGTAACATCCCTCGCACAGATCCCGGATTCTTATCCCGACGTTCGGACCTAAGTAAAAAAAGTAATCAGGGCAGGAGGAAACGATCGATACAAATATATAGATATATTATAATATAATAGAGTTATTTGATGAAACATTTAAAGCCTTACAATAAAATATACAGTATGATGTGTGGTGTCGTCGTATTTCCGTGTGTGAGCGTGTACTCGTGTACTCGTGTTTGCCTCATGTGGAATTATCGTGTGTTATCGTTACGTGTTTAAAAGATGTCTCAAAATATGCAGCCACATTTACCATGTTTTTCGCAGTTTTTTCCACACTTTTTTTTTGTCTTTTTCTTTTTCAGACTGATACGTTTTTCGACGAGTAAGGATTAGTATTATGTACCTTTTGGACCGAGAGATTCGATACGGCAGTTGATTCTTGGCGCTTACGCACGCCTCTTCCAAGATGAACTTGAGATCAGCGCGCGAAATATCGTCGACACATACCTTCCCCCTCGTCCACGTGACTCTTTTTCATCTCGTATAGTGATTTGTATAATATAGATATCGGTATACAGAGCTAGTATCAAATCCTAACGAAATCGGCTACATCAAAATTGTTCCAACATTCCGGAGAGATATGCACACTTTGTTCTGCATCGACCAGCTCCTCTACCGAGCCGCGTTCCATCGAGGACACGCCCTCGAGATCATTTTCTTTTTTTCCTATTTCCTTTCTTCCTTTTCTTTTCCTTTTCTTTACCTCCTCGAAACTCACGAGAATCCTTAATTTTTCGTTTATATTACTACGAAATCTTCTCGTTTAACAGATCACCATTAATAACGCATCCTTTACTGTTTATTCGCACAGAACGGCCTACGATACATCGCGTAATATATCACGGCCAGTTGGAAAACTAACTCGAAAAATTCGAAAGTCGAAGAAAAATCCGCAATGCGGATTTTGAACATAATTTATCAGACTGCAGTCACGCGTTCGGTGTCCAAGCGACACAATTACATTCACGCGAGTATGCGATAATTAAAAAGTGAGGCCTTTGCGTATTTTAAACTGGCATTCCTTTTCGTAGAAAAAAAAAACGATATACTCTACGATGCTAATTCATTAAATTACTCTTCATGTACATATGTTGATGCAACGTCATTAAAATGTTTATAAAATTTCATTTAAACGATAAAAAGTTACTCGGAGTCTTTAAAATACATTATCGATTTGTATAATCTGAATAAAAACGACGAGACATGCGTATTGTATGAGCACTTATGCTCGGTATTCCTTTCGTTGAAACTGATTCGAAAGTCTCTCTTTCACGTAGAAATAATAATACGCCAACATTTACTAAGATAATTCTCAAAGCACTTCTGTGCCGAGCAATGTCTCTATTAGGCTTTTATAATTTCAAGCCATATTAGTCAGTCTAATTACATTTTTCGCTTAATTAATTTATGTTATACATCAGTTAATTCTTATAATCAGATTAGATATTAAATCTGATCGTTATCCAAACTTTGTAGCGCATGATAAACATCAACGAATGCATTTTTTCTTAAATGGTTTTACATTGCGTCAGATTTTCGAAATTCGAAACATCTTAAAAACATCTCGTTGATATATCGTTGCAGAGATCAGTACATATCAGTGATTTGAAGAAAGAGATAGAATCCCGATTATAGAAAAATACCGATTGCAATGAGTTTTCAGGCAGTTACGTTTAGACACTTCAATTTTTTTTACCTTTAAATTTTTGCGTAGGAAAATCTTGAAGATTATAATTAATTTTACATAAAAACTACAAAGTATGAAAGAGTATGAAAAAAGAGTGTCTAAATTCCAGCGAAATGCCCCATATATATAATGCTAAATATTACTCTTGACTTTCATGACTATATTGTTAAAATTTAAAAGGATATTTCATCGTGACAAAAGCACCACGATGAATAATAAGGTGGCGTAAAAACATCTTTAATACATAAAATTTACATACGAAAGTAATTTAGCCCCGCGTTTAACTTTTCTCCACGGAAACTAGCGCAATATGTTATTTTATCCCATTAAATTACAAATAGAGGTAATATTATATTAATGTAAGAGATTGTTAGTATATAGATATCATAATAGCAGCGATAATATTCAATACAAATAGACAGAGCCAAGTAGATAGATTGTTGGATAATCCACAATTATTAAACTGCTTACTGTTATGTCGTCTTTACGATTGTTTGATAAGTACGGAAAAGTTGTTACCATTTCCTAAAATGACAATAATAAAAAAAAAAAGATCCAAGCTGCCTAATAACTATCTAGTATCCAACAATTGTTCACTTAACTCCTCGCAAAATTAACCATTTGGTCGGTGTGAAAAAATAAACATAACGTTCTTATATTTTGTAAACTACTGTGGACCGCATCAAGATTGTTATTTCTATTTGGTTGATTCTCTCGTTCTTATGCAATATGCTAGTTGATTCTCTTATAACTCGCATGAACTCTTAATCTCGACACAAATATAAGTAGAATAGATACATGCAGATGATAAAAGAAAAGACATCCATTTCGATGTAAAAGAAAAGCAGTGTGTAGCTTACAGTGCAAGCAATCAATCGCAATATTCGCTAAATTAAAACTTTAAATTCCATGTTCTACAAGTAAAAATTCGAAGAGAGAGATTATCTTTTCCTCATTATATTAGATCATACAATGTGAATTACAGGTATCTCATTGTGAATCATCTGCATGTAAATTCTACGCGATACCATCCGTGGATTTCTCAAATTTATCATTCTCTCGGATAACAGCGATGGATCTCTCAGCAATAGTACTTTCCTGGGAATTCTTGATGTTTACGGGTATCATTTCTTTGTTCTTATAGGATTAGTTACTACTGCTAATTCAGCTAGATTCCTTCTCTTTCGAATCTGGAACAGGAAACGCGGACGAGTCTTTGGACATTTGATTCTCGAGAGATTATACGAAATAACGTAATATTAATTTATCACATTCTATTTTCTTACCGCTATCAGATTTGTCTTCTGAGGTACCGTTTGTCAATTCGGGTTCCTTCTTTTTCTCCCCTTCCTCTGACTCTACGCTAGACGCCTTTTTCTCCTCCTGATTCGCGGCCTTCTTGTCTTTCGCTTTGCCCTTAGCCGGCGTAGCTGGTTTGGGCTTCGGCTCCAGACTCGGATCTAGCACGATCTTACCAATGTTCTTGCGATCATGCATTTTTTGCATGGCCTCGGGCACATCCTCCAGCGCCCATGTTGAATCCACCGCTGGCTTGATCTTGCCCTCGCTCCACAGCGTGTACACTTGATTCACTGCCCGTCGAACGAACGCGTGACTACCGTGCTGGTACATCAAGTGGCGTAGATTCAATCCGGACAATGTCTTGTTTTCGTCGAACAGCTTTATGGGCGACACTTTATCAACTTGCCACCACTAAACAACATATAATAAAACGTGCATGGATATGGCAGAGATATAATCCTAAGGAAGTTATTATTACTCCAGCAAAAATCTTCACACAAATAACAAGACAAGAAAGAATAAAGCTTATAAAATCTTACACTAAAGTATTAAAAGATACTTATACATAGCGATACAAAATGCTTTTGTTTGATCAATACGAATGAGAAATTGAATTAATCTAAAAGCTGAATTACGTACTGATCGTGCTGCGGAAAAGAAGCTTTTAGTTTCCCCGGTGACGACGTTGCTAGATCCATAAAGAATGTACTTGCCCATTGGCTTCAAGAGGGCGTAGCCCTTGTTACATTCTTCGCCGCATAGACAATCTAAAACGATGTCTACACCTTCCGGGGAGATTCTAAACAAGTACAGATACGTAAAAAATGTACAGAATCCTCGCTAGACCTTTTAATATTGATCGTATTCTCAATCGAAAGAAAACACAAAATAAAATTAATTATGTGCGACATCATCTACGTACTTTCTGACTTCGTTGCTGTAATCCGCGCCACGTTCTAGAAGATAATCGATAGTTCCAGCATTTTTAAGAGCCTCATGCTTTGATTTGCTGCAAACGCCAAAGATGGTTACGTCCTTCACAGTTTTCGCGAGCTGTACCACCGCTTGACCCTAAATTGAATAAAAAATAATGTTTCTCATCGACACGGTCCAAATCAATTTAACAGCGTAGATCGAAAGTCAGCAGAAACATATATAGAGAAACAGAACAGACAATTTTCATATTTTCTTTCTTTGCATGCTTTATTTAAAAAAATACGCGTCAACATATACTTCGTCACCTTCGTTCCTCATAGTCTCCCTTTTTGCAACGCATGCTACTTTTTGTCGAGAAAATCCAGTTACGCGTCGAATTGGACGGGCGGCGTCGGGCCGCTACTCGTAACACTACGTCTTGGGAAAGGATGAGACGGGATTAAGAGAGAAGAAAAAAGAACGCGCTGGCCGCGTGCACAGCCGTTCGAGATTTTCAACAGAAGCGGCATACATTATTTCCGAGAATCGCGCTCGCTGCTTTCTCTCCGCCCCTTGTCAAGAATTCGATACCCGGCGACCGAGCTGATGCCAGAGTGCTCCAGGCTCGAAGAGGAGCATAAATGAAAAAAAAAAAGAGATAAGCAAAAAGAGGAACGGAAGAAAGAAAGAAAGAAAGAGGGAGAGAGAAAGAAAGCAAGAGACAAAGACAGAACAGATCATTTAGAATCTCTAAATAATTATGAAAAATATATTTCGACTTTTTAATAATTACATATTGTTTTTTTCAAAGATATGTTTGTTATTTCGTTATTATATTTGCTAACTTAAAAGTTATTATACATTTTATATTAACTTAAAAGTTAATATAAAATATATATTCGAAAAAAAAATCTTCATGAAATATTTTATAGTTGCATCTTCATCGGCGACGCCTCACGACGCCATACAGAGAGCGGAAGCTTTCTTCTCGTACGTAGATACACACAATGACTTAATTAATATTAACCGATCCGCGGACTCGAAGAACAATGTCGCCCATCGCTCCTCATTCGTGCCTCCTTCCCTTCTTCTCACTCCCTTGTTCGTCGAGACATCGAAGAGGATGAGAGCCGCATGTATGTAGGAGCGATAATTCATGCTCGAAGACGACAATGGATTTCATATGAACAAGAGAAACGCGAGCACTCTCGTGCTACGATTTCCCGTGTATTAGTCGCGAGAAAAACTGGTCACGTACGATGAAAAAGCTTCAGAAGAGGCCACACTTGGCCTATGAAAAATATACCATTTTCTGATCACGTCGGAGGACTTTCCTTCTCTTGTGAGTCTTTCAGATTCAGACGGATCGCGTCGTATCTCTTTCGCTCGTCTTTCTTCCATGAACAACGTCTGAGTACCACCCCGGTACTTTCATGTACCTCTCGCTCGAGACAGATGCATTGAGCACGTCGCGTGAATACGGGAATGTCAACAAGCACCGTTTGCCATGCGCTCGTTTCATGAGAATAATAGCTGATGGATCGCTCGATGGCTATTTATAGTACAAGTGAACGGTTGGATCAATTTCAGGAACGACCTTAATTGTCGTTTAATTGATTCTTTATCCTCTCCAACAGTTGGAACTGAAGAGATGAGAAAAAACCATCAACCATCCATCATGTCCCCTATAATAACATCCATCATGGATCATGGCCCGTATAATAACATCCCAAAAATCATAGCTGGTTTCTTGACGTTCAAAATCCGATTTTAATAAAGAAATATATATAATTCTCTCTTCAAGTATATTTCTCGTTCGAGAATATTTTCGTGAAACATTTCGAAGCAGAGTATAAGCCGCTGCAGAAATTGGTTATAATTAAGCCCTTCTATAAAATATTAATCACAAGAGGAAAAAGAGCGAAGAAGAATCCAAGGGCACTTAAAAGTCAACAAAAAAATCAAAATTACTTTATTTTCATTCTTAAATCAACAGTCAGATTTTAATCAAAAATCATCATTTTGACCTTCATGACGTCAAAATAAAGTCATTTCGACTTTCTCTTGACTTAGACTCGTTTCTAGCAATGTAGATTAACTTTAATCTCGGTTCAATTTACTTCTCATCTTTTTCTAATTTTTAGAACTAGAAAAAAATGAAGAGTAAATTGAATCGACATTAAAGTTAATCTATATTGATAGAAACGAGCCTTAGTGCGTTCTTTGGGAAAGAGGACGGATCAGATCGCCAAGTATACACGTGGCAATGTGCCGGTACGATGTGGAAGCAGCTTAAAGCCGCGCCACGTGGTAGTAACGTGCCGGTGATGGTGATGGTAGCAGCGGTAACGGCGGCGGTGGCGACGGTGGTGGTATGGTCTCAGACGGGTGCGGTCCATGACGGTGGTCGATGAGAGAGCGAAAGGTTGCCTGGCAACCCTCACACCCCGTGCGATCCGCGCACCGGCATCCCCCGGTGGATTTCGCCTTTCGTCTCAACCATCGGGGGTCGAGAGAGGGGTTGGCGGGGATGGCTTGTCGTTGGCTTCGGGTGTAACCTGTTGAGTCGTATTGATCCCGACGGTTTTACCTTCTTCTTCTTCTTATCTCCTTCTTCTGCTTCTCTTTTTCGTTCATCGAGATGAGAGAGAGAAAGAGAGAGGGAGGGAGGGGAAAGAGAGAAACCACCTCGCATGACCAGAAGAACCCGGAAATACCTCTTGGTACTTAAACTTTCCCTCTGTCCCTGCCGCCGTCGACCTCATCCACCTACCCGTCACTCTTATGAAATTTTGCATTTCACACCCTGTGTGAGATGTTCAAAATCTTCAAGTCGTAGGCGTAGAATTTAAAACTGATCTCTACGGGGGAATAAACGAAGCTCGGCAAATTTTATTTCAGTAACTCGTAGAGAGATTCCGCGGGGGAGATTTTATTTCGGTATCCCCGACAGAGGAAAGAGCGTGCAAATATTTATCGTATAAAATTTTGTTTAGGTACTACATATACTACGGTAATCCCTTACGGGATATAAATTGACGTCCGTCTGTCAAATCCCCATTATCTTTGTGCTAAAACGTAGCGTAATGAATTTAAGGAAAAACGTCGTAAGTGTACCGTGTCTTTCTCATATGCCTGCTTCCCGTAAAACCATTCTAGCAATGTATAAGCAATAATGTTAATGACGCTCGCTTCTTAGCTATTTAGATACCGCGATCGTAACGCTGCTACTTATCGAGTTTTGTACTGTTCCAAGTAACATACACACGCCTCGAAGACGCCTGGCCGTTTACATTTACGAGAGCGGAACATCTTTGTGCGAGGCATTAACTCGCTTATACACGTGATACCGCGATAAAGCTGTCTAAACTCGCGAAAGCACCCCCTTCGCAAAGTCATTATTGTTGGTTGAGCATTTTTGCACGCTAAAACAGAGCTTTCGCTCGTCTACATTCTGTCGTTTTAACGATGAACTGCTGCAAAATTCAAAATTATTATCGTGCTGAGCGTTGTGCCATGAAACTTAATACAATCACGCGCGCAATAGAATATTAATTCATACACAGTGAAGATAATAATATCGTGCATTCAGTACAACTAAAGAATATAGCTTTTACATATCAATTGTTGTTAAAATGATCGAGCCATCTAGCATTTGAACGTGATAATTGTACAACCTCTCAATATAACGAAACGAGCGGAATCATTTATGATAATGATTACGATTGTAGAAGGGATATTAAAAATATATGTATTATTCCAATATATGTATTATGTATACGATCGACACTATCTTTAATATTGAAATATACCGAGGCATTTATAAGGAAGAAGAGAAGCAATTAATAAAAAGAAAGAAAGTAAGGAAGACATCGCATCAACCATAATAATTACGATACTTTCGTAAGTACACTATAGCACGTCGAGTGCACGTCGAGTTCTTGAAGTCACGATAAAGGATATGCGAGCATGAACAAGGGGTGTAATTAAAAAGTCCAATTCATCATCTCTTCCTTCTCGTATCTTTCAAGGGGAATGATACTTCGGCCCGATAGGAAATACAAATATAAAGAAGAATTCTTCTGTTCGACTTACCACACCGCCGCCGGCGCTGTGAAGCAGTAAGCTTTTGCCGGGCGTGAGATGGGCCAGCTCGAAGAGCAGAATGTAAGCTACGGTGTAATTCATGGTGATGGCGGCTGCATCGAGGTAGCTCATTCCGGGCGGTAGTGCGAAAACGGATGTCGCTGGTACGGCGACCAACTCCGCCCATGCTTTGTGATCAGGAAGAGCGACCACCCTGTCGCCCACCTGTTAAAAAAAAAGGAAAAACCATCACGTGCATGTTGTGTGTGTCAAAATGCAGAACATTTATATCTTGTCTCATCAACCTTGCTTTAAGAGAGCGTAAGCCATAAAGCCGTAAGAAATCAATCACAATCAAATATAAGAAAAGTAATTGGCTGTGATTGGTCAATTTCTTATAGTTTTATGGCTTATGACCTTTTAAAGTAAGTGAATCTAGATTCATGGGCTTTCTACAATAAGCTGTTAGTCACTATTCATATCGTACTAGTAGTAAGACAGAATTATAAGTCATAAATCTTAGGAAACTTACATCCAGAATAAATTATATTAGATATCGTTACGTCATGATGTTTTAGCCAATCAAAAGAGTTCTCAGGGCAAATAATAGATTATATTGTATGATTGATCAGTCATAACGTAATCTAAGTTTTAAATCGTAAGAAATGAAATCCTTTCTAGTTGTCTCTAAATCTCTTGCAGTTACTGACTTACGACTGAAAACTGAACTTTATTACTAATAACTTATTGTAGAAAGCCTGGCAGCTTTTAAATCACTTTCACTTTGAGATGCTAATACATTCCTGAAATACATTCCGAGGATAAAGACTAGGAATGAAACTTCTCTCTCAAAGATCGATTTGTAAAAAATTGTCTTTATTTTCATAGAATATACTATCTTTTCAGGATTATACCGCGCAGGAAAATTCCTCGCGTATTTACCGCATCGTGATTGGATAAGGAAGGTTTAACGATTTTACACTTGGCGGCCTTCTGGAAGACGAAGCGAGCTCGTTTTATCGAATTAGGTCTCCCGCTGTAAAGTATCTTGATAGTCAAGGCGAAATAGAAACAAGCTGACATTACTCTCGATCCGTATGCTCGAAAAAAACGCATTCTTTTCCTCCGCTTTATTATTCTCTCTGACAAGTCGAGGCAGCCTGTTCTATACGTGCTGGCCGGATATCTGACTCTACGCGCTTCGAGAAGCTCGCTCGCCTTCTGACCCCGAAAAGACTTTCGAGTCGCGAAAATAGACCACCCTGAGCGCACAAGTTTCTCCATACGGCGACGCCAGCTGGCGAAAAATGTACCTCAAAGAAATTTCGCGGACTCGAAGCCAGCTTGATTCTCCCCGTAATATGGACAACGTTAAATACGATAACGGGAGTGCCGCCTTGGATGATATTCGACGATTTACGAAGTAATCATTAATACAGCCTCTTGGCGCTTTATCATGTCAGGGATATGGGAAACTTCTGCGTTCTTTTTTTCGCCTGACGTTTAATAAGCGAAACGACCGCGAGAAAGTAACCTCTCATTTTATTTATGGCGTCCGTAGTCCAGTCGAGGAAACATGTTTCGAGAGCTTTCAAAATAATTCAACATTGAGCCATATGTGACGTCAATGCTGAAAATCAATACAGGACTACTATTTCGATACGTAAAAGGCAGCCCTATTGTACGGCCGAATCGAATTAGCCCGTTACTTGCTAGTCGTTTAGGCTTATCGAGAATCTCTAGTCCTCGTCGAATTCATGGAGGCGATTTTACTCTGCTGATATAAAGGGAAGAGACTGCGTCTTGTAATTCAGTTATACGTACTTCCGTCTGAAGGCGAAGTTTCCGACGCAAGCAAATCTATATTTCCGCTCGCGCGCATTTCGACATTTATACCAATAACATTCGACGCTATTTACGACGCAGTCATTAATCTTCTTTAGAAAGAGAACAGAGGAAGTGAGCAAAATAGTTTCCCTCGCGCGTTTCATTTTTATTTCTTAATGAAATTCCAAATATACATAGAACTTAAAGAAGCAAACTTGTTTACAATTTAAGTTTGCGCACTCGTAATCAGATTCATTAAAAGTTTCGTGCTTGTACTCACTTTGAAATTCTCGACCCCCTCGCCGACTTGCTCAATGTCACCCGCGCACTCCGAGCCCATGATAAACGGGGTCTTCGGGGGTGAGTCAATCGCGCCCTGTCTGGCCATCAAGTCTTGGAAATTCAATCCGCTGGAAAACATAAAAAGAATTTGTCAAATATAATATTCAGACTGCAATTTGTCTAATTAAATAAGAGAAATCCTATATTCGGTTATAAAGTCCTATAATTGTTCCCAAGTAGACCGATAAGTTCCTGAACCCAAAATCTAAGGAGCTTATCTAATAGTTCGTCAAATCTTACAAGGTTTATTGAAATATTTTTTTTCAAAAATGCATTGTTATCAAGATTTGTAACTAACAATTAGTTAAAATAGCCAAATATGTTCCAAATCGGGTATGAAATCCATAGGATCCATAGATTTGATCATCTAGAATACCTATGTTAAACGTGATTTTTCGACTGGTAACGTTAGATTTTTATATCACTTTGGCAATATAGCACATTCCCTTGCTAGTGCAACTAAATATTTTTATGTGGATTTATCTAATCGAAAATGATTGTAACCAAAACCAATTAATTTGTTTTAAATCGCAGCATCCGTATTAGCATAATTATCATAACATTGTTAACACAGTGCTATTCTTCGATTACTATATCTCGACGTCGCTGTCATCGTCTAGAATTTCATTCTGATCTTAGTCCTTTGGGATAGACGAAAGTCCTCATTTTCAGCGGAATATGGATAATCTTAGGAAGGTTAGATCATAAAATCCTATGAATTTACGCTGTGTAGGGATATCATATGTACGTGTGCTTAGCTTGAAGTATTGAATAGGGCTGGAATAGAAACCGCTTCACATAGCAACAAGAACTTGCTCGCGTCTTTCGCGTAAAATATATATACGTGTAGTTACCTTCGCCGGTACCTAACAGCCCGACTGACAGGGAGGGTACGAAGGCGAAGGCGCCGCGACGCCTAGACCGATGCCTGGCGTCGCACGCAACGCGACCACCGGCGTCACGGCGACGTTACTCATTGGCATCGAGAAATATTTACCATTGGCGCCTCCGACGAAAAAAGTTTCAATACCATTTCTACGAAAATTGTCGACCGATTTCGCCAAAATCGTCGGATAAATGGCAATTTGCATGTCGATGTACTTATATCATCTCGCAGTCTTAAAAGGATTTGAATTGTTTGGCAAAATGATACCGAGGAGATATCAATTATATAGTGAAACAATAACATAAAATGAAAAAAAAAACCCTCCATAGTAAAGAAAATCTGATAAATTTGAAATACGGAGGGATGTGACAGTAAATTTATACATGCATTTATTCCGTTTCGTTTTTTTATTATTTATTTATTCCGAATAAAGCGGCTGTCAGAACACGATCAGATTGAGAATGCGAATACTCCATTTTCGATTGCACCGACGGTTGCACGGCGCCTCTCGCGAGATATGTCGTAAATTGTTATCAATTTACGCGATACACCATATAATTTCCTGGAGCAGCGAGCACCACGTGATGAATCACCGCGTACTCGGTGAAATCTCGTCCAAGGTTGGCGAACGTATCAGAAGTAAGCCCACGTGGGAGCTTATCGCTACACGTATCAGTTTTTTCTATCTCGCTACACTCTCCTTCCTCTTTCCATTGCACGTGTATACGTGTACGTATTATCACGTTGCATATATAAATAAAATCAAAAATAAAAAGAAAATCGAAGAAACTGTCGATATTTCTGTTGACGGACGAAGAGAATGAATCATTCGCGGTGTGCGAAGAGGTATAGTTTCAGCCTCCCGAGTTTACTGTACTATAGATGCATTGCAGCTGGTGCCTGTACTGTACGATAGCATACATTTTGCCGATAACATAACGAAGGAAGTTTGCGGTCGCGAACGATACACTACATTGGAGAACAAAATTCCCCTCACGAATCACGTAACGACGACTGGATATACCAACCGTACATTGTATCCCTTTTCGAATTTCACAGAGTCTCTTGCTGACAATGTATGATTAAATCGTCACGACATGCAAGGTTGATTCTACACTGTTAAATTATATCCAATTTGAGTTATTTTTAATCATTTCTATCGCCACTGCAGGCAAGATTTAACTCAAGAAAATGAATTAAATTTAACTCACTATTTATTATTTACTAAATGCATTACATTAATGCGGACGATGTTTATTTTGAAATTAACTATAAAAATGATATCAGATGAATACAGAATTTGATTTACATTTTGATATGTATGGAGATTAAAAATAACCAAATGTTATTTAATTCAAGGGATAGAGTTACTTCCATTAATTGCTCCAATTCCATTGCTCCATTAATAATAAAGTACAATCAATGTAGTAAGTCATAAGAAATGGACCAGTCGAATGTGAGAAAAATAATCGATTATGATTGGTCAATTTCTTACGGTTTACTGCTCTACTGTACTCTGAGTTTCAACCTAACGGATTCGAAAGCAATGAAAAACGTCAAACAAAACGTCGGAACACGTGCAACTCGTGTAGTCGCAAACGCAAGTAACAAGTTTATACGAGGATTATACCTAATGTATCGGTGCGCAATAAATCGCATGGATCGAAAAGCGCGGCGTATACATTCATCCGCGTGTCCAATAACGTGACGGGCGGGACGGGGAAATCGGGGAGGAATGTAATACGTGGGAACACGCGCGACTTACGCATCATTTGCCGGGCTGCGCCGGATAACCGTGAACGGTACCGCACTCCCCAACGTCGAAGGACGAATTGAAGCGAAACGAGTCGAAGTACAGCACAATGATTCTATTCCGCGGCTTATTGACAGGTACGGGCGTCCGCGAACGCCAATCCGAAACGCCGCATTGGATTAAGCCGATTCTATTAAATCCCGTCCGCTGACGTGGAGTATTCGCGCGCTGTCGTGGCGAACTTATCCCTCGTGCAGTTGCAGGGCGTGGCGGAAAAATCCACCGTCTAAAATTAGCAATTTTAAATGGCCGTAAAAACTATCCGGGGTCGCGAGGTGCCTCGCTCGCCGGAACGAGGGTGGCGTCGTCGCGATTAATGTACCGAGCCTCTCTGCAGTAAAATACAACGATATAAAGCTACGTGGAACTCCTTTCTCGGCTTTTGGGTTTCAACATATGGTTTCAGTCCGTGCGGTTCAACGTGTAATTGTTGCATGCAGACCGTGTATATTCTGGTCGGAAAACTTGAAAAGAACCTCGCTAATTATATGGAAAATTCGGTTCCAGTCAAATAAGTTTTCGCACATAATGTAGCCTATAATGTGGTGAATAAAAGATATCGTAGATGTGAGACTCAATAAGGGAGAGTTTTGAGCTATCAAAAGCTCTGAAAAAGCACAAGTTTTTTATACTTTTGATATCCTTTATTTAAGTCATGTATATATAACATTTTTTTTGTTTACCATATTATAAGCCATAATATATGTAAAAACCATTTCATTTTACCAGGACTCAATTTTTCACATAATTAATGTGGTGTTCTTCAAGGAAAAATAATGACTAGGCAAGAATAGGAAAGTTATATTAAAAAAAAAATATATATATATAATATATATATGAAATATAACAGCTTATTGTGTATCGTCATTTTTATATCATTTACGTAGAATTTCCATACTGGATGTTTCGTACATAATAAGCTCGTCGAACAGTCGATGAGGCTTTCAACTATTCGCGACCATCCATCGTTCTATCAGTTGCTAATACAAACTCGTTGAGCGCAAATACGACAGTTAAACGTAATAAAGCGCGGACGCAACTGCGGACGAAAACAAATTCCGTCTCACAAAGATAAAACAACAGCACGGCAGTAGCGGTGACGGCGGTGGCGACAGTTGCGGAGAGCCTGATGTGGCGTAATGAAATTCTGGTCGCGACGCGTCGCGCTGTCATCGCAGTTAACCGTAGAGATAACGTGCGTGATTTAAAGCCGATCGCACCAACGCGAGACGGCTTTCATTCACCTTGTAAGACACTATATTACTGTCCATTACTTTCACAATTTGTCGCACTTAGGGTCGTTTCCGCTCCTTCCGGCGCGCCGGACTTCGGAGCTGCACGAGCGGGATCGCGCTCGGAGAAAAACGGTTCGTTCCGGCCGCTGCCAGCAGAATTTCTGCGTACTGTCATTAACCCTTTCGGAGTAACCAGCACGCTAATAATATCCGCCGCATGGATAATTAACGAATAATGTAACGGCGAACGATAATTAAGAAAAGCGATCGATTATACATAATAAAGCGAGCAATATGAACGGCTATTAATCGATCGGAATTTGCCAATTTAATTCCACGATATTGGCTCGGAGTTCCGATCGTGTTATAAGCCGATCAAATACTATGATAGCGATATATCGGACTATAATTTTACAACGGAACTGAACTGAAAATGTTTGCCGAGTAATGCGGGTCTTCTGTTCTCTCAGCGATTTTTACCTGAGGATTTCTCAAGTCTCGTGGGAACCAGAATAACCGTGATTCGACGATTCGCTCTTATTGAGAGGTTCCTCAAAAAAATAAAAAGAAGGAAGGGAGAATACGAGGACGCGAATACAAGGACAAGGAGAAGGTTCAGAAGTTACGAGTCGAAGAAGTGCGGCTCTCGCGGCTCGCGATCGCTTAATTCCTCTAAATTGCGTCGAATTGAGGGGAATAATTTTCTCCATTCTTGGCAAGAGGCAATTGAACGGACGGACCGAACCGGACGGCGACATGCAACGCACCCCAGGGTCACACAAAGCCGCATAAAGCCGGCGCGGAGACACGCACAGTATACAGGGTGTCTCCAATCGACACATTGAACGGAGAGAAAGAAATTCAAGTTTAACCAAATCCGATTACACGTCATTGAATACAAAGGCTATCCCAGCACGATTTTAACAGCCGGCTAGTTAATTATTTCCAGACTCAATCTCAAAGTGACACACAGCGTACATCGTTAAAGAGAAGTGCCGTTGATCGGAAACAACCCTGCCTGTATTTAAATGGGAGAGCCGCAGACCGTCGTCCTTTGACCCGCGCACCGTCTCTCACTCGTGAAACATGCGTTTTCCGTGGATATACACGTCAATCGATCGTCGTGGAAGACACCGAGGCGCCTATGGGGACTACGTAATCGTACGGCGAAATCAAATGCACGAATCTCGCGTGACTTCGATCGGAGCCGACGTCCGGACGAGTGAAAGTGCACCCGAACCCGTCGCAGCGGTATTTCTACACGTACATGTAGCAAAAGTACACACCGTTCATGTAAGTTCGGACATCCGCATAAATATTATCGAATGGTCATTGGTTAAAAATTAGAACATGGTAAAACAGCAATTGTGTTTTTATTCTTTTATATATTTTACAATTTTATACTTGTATACATAATAAGCATTTGTACATCAATTGCAACATAAATATCTTCATAAATTATTCATAATTTTATAATTTTATTTTACAATTTTAATAGGTATTGTCAAATATGTATTGTCTTTATTTCGTAGGACATTGGTAATCGATCAATTTCCAATATTCACTCAAAGACATGGAAATAATAAACTGACAATACATATACTATAAGCTCACAGCTCTTCTCTAAGCGAATTTTTGAATTATCGATTAACTGTCAACGTTCTACGAAATAAAGACAATTTTGGCACGTAAAATTAAAAATCATTTATAAAGCTCTTGGTGTTAGTACGTGCATCCTAAAATATGACATATAAAACAACGGTATATAAAAGAATAACAATTGTTTTATAATGTCTTCATTTTTTACAGAACCGTTCGGTTCAAAAATTTATGCGGATGTCTGAACTTCCACGAACGGCAATAAAGGTATTACGAGCACAACACAGTTTATGCGATATGTGATGGTTGCGCACCGCGGTCATTACGCTGATATCGACGTTGGCAACGTCGTTACCTTATCTCGAGAATAGGTGTGTAAAGTTCCCAAGTATCCCGTTTTCCTACCTCGAAAAAAAAAAAGAAAAAAAAAAAGAAAACGCGAGCGAAACGCGTGAAACAAAAAAAAGGAGAAACGAATTAAACTCAATTTAGGCTACGAAGGGCCGGCACGCGCGAATTGACGCGAACGCGTATGAATTATGCAGGGAACGGAAGGGCTATAAATAGCAAACGGAATATTACGCTCGCTCGGTCGCTTCGCGATTTACTTCGTAAAGTCGCGGGATAAGCGGTTGATCGGCCAAGCAGGATGGCGGTGACGTCAATATCTCTCCTTGCTACCTCATTATTCGAGATAAGCCAGGTTTTGATTTCATTAACCTAAATCTTTCACATAAGAGAGGCGGACGGTAAACAAGGAGGATTGAGCAGAGGAGCTCGTAAATAATCGCGCGAGCCATTCGCGGATAAGAGGAGCGACTGACTATCTTTCCCGTAGATGTGTGCGATTACGAGTAAAGTCATCGACGCGACAATCGAATTAATACGATACCATACAGGCCAGACGAATTATTTATTATCGTTGCATTACCGAGCGAACAAACGCGAGAGAAAAAGAGAGAGCAGTTTGTGATATCGTCGAACTATCGGAGGAGGATCGGCCGAGGAATTTTGTTGTTGACATTTCAAGCGACAAATGCGACAGTTATTTCTTTCAAAAAGAGGCGAAGATTAAACCAGCAGGTTACTTAAGAGGATCTTAACTAAAGTTTGTTTTTTTACCGATTCAGTAGGGTGATTTTAACATATTTCGTTATCCATCATGAGAGGCAGAATCGAACTGAGTCGAAAAGTCATCTACCATTTTGCAGTTTACGCAATAATTAACGAGATATTAATTACTAAAAATTGCCAAATATCGGTCTTGAATAATTTTTTTACTCAAATACTATCAACTTTATAGAAAAGCTGCAAGAGACAAAAATCATTTATTTTCTTCTCATAAAGTTCTGAGAATTTTTTCAGAATTTTTAAATACCGTATTTTCTTACGTTGGTAAAAATAAGAAAATGCAATACTAAAAAGTTGTTAAAAAATTCTGAAAAAATTTTTAGAATTCTATGAGAAGAAAATAAATTTTTGTCTCTTGCAGTTTTTCTATAAAGTATTTCGAGAGATTTCTATGATAGTATTTGAGTAAAAAATTATTCAAGATCGATATTTGGCAATTTTTAGTAATTAATATCTCGTTAATTATTGCGTAAACTGCAAAAGTGATAGATGACTTTTCGACTCAGTTCGATTCACTCTATCTATTCATGGGTGACGAAACATGTTAAAATGACCCTGTATATACGATTTACGTGTCGTCGACACATCACTGCACACTACTATCAATATCGCACGCACATGTACAAATTTTCTAATCTTCCATCTACTCGTTTCTCCCAATGTAGTTTAATTTTAACTACTCACCTTTTTTTTAGTTTTAAGAATTAGAAAAAGTTGAACAGAAAATTAAAGTTAATCTACATTGGTAGAAATAAATCTAATTCTCTAAAAATTCAACATTGTTTGTTCATATGTAATCCTCAGTCCTAACCAAAATTCTTTTATACATATCAAGTATAAAACTTATATATATAAAACAAATATTATTATAAGTCACCAGAAGTAAACAAAATTGTAATTTTCCAATATTTTTTCGTTTTTAGTATAATTTTTAAATATGTATATAAATTAAATAAGTATAAAGAAAAATACTTATTTAAAAAATAATAAAGTAGACATTGCAATAAAGGTAAAGTAGACAAATTTAAAATTCCCTCAAGGTAACGGAAAAATACAGGGAGTGCGAGTGCACTTGGAGAAAAGTACACGGCAATTACTGTAGACATGCGCGACAGATGACCCCATCGAACGGAGTTATCAATTGTTTTTAAACAGAGGGTAAGAGAGGAGACTATGATAGTATACCGATATATAAAAGTTTTTCTTTGTTGTTTTTTTTTTTTATCATCTCCGATGACAGAGAAGGCGAGAGAGGCTGCTGCACTTTTACAACAACGGACGACAGTCTATTGGTGTGCAAGTAAACCGCGACGGATTACTCTGTGTAGATGGTGACTCGCGTGAAACGGATCGCAATCAGGCGGATGTAACGGTGAGAAAAGTATGTGGAGCTGACGTGGAGAGGTTAAAGCACGGATTAGTTACGCATGCGAGGATAAAGTGTGATCCGCTACGCGAAGATCTAATCTCATCCAACTACGTTCTTATGACGACGTTCGATTTAGACCTGCAGCGTTATGCTAAGCACTAATGAAAATATTACGAGCTACAAAACATATCTGCGAAATAATGTCGTCAGTAATTACAACGCGTAAATCAGATTAGAAACGTATATAGCCGAAGTTTTCTGTGTACGTAGGCATAGAAGCAACCAGATACGAAAAACAGAATCGAACGGTAAGACAACAGCTGTGGATCCAACAGACGCGTACCGTCATATTGTTTTTGTAGTGAATCATCAACGTGGCAGTGACGTTGACGTAAGTGTCGCTTCGTTCTGCGACTTGCCTCGTGTAATACCTTTGCAGTGTAAATAATTCCTATCGATCCGACCCATCAATCTCGATATCTAAAGTCACGTGAATTCTCGCATTCGTAATTCGATAAGCATCGCGTATAATTTCCATCGACGCCGTTAACTGACTCTTTATGTCCATCTTTCTATCAATATAGATTAAATTTAATCTTGATTTAACTTACTTTTTCCAGTTCTGGAAATTAGAAAAAGGTAAAGAATACATTAAATCAAGATTAAAGTTAATCTATATTGATAGAAATGGGCCTCATATTCATCTCTACCGATATAGATTAATTTTAACCTTTTGGTTGAACTTATTTTTCATATTTTTTCAGTTTATAGACACTGAAAAAAATGATTTGATTAATTGGAATTCTGATTAAAAATATCGTATCTCAAAATTTTCTCTCTGATTAAACTAATCTACTAGAATTTTAAATGAGATAACTGGAATTCTGATTGATATAATTAATTACATTCCATTTTCTAGATATTTTTCTCAGCGTTCGATAAAAAAAAAATTGTCGATTCGCCACGATGATGCGATCAGCAAATCTATCAGCGATTCGTACAGACGCCAGAGATGACGCATCGCGTTGATTACGCTTATTGACTGGTAAGGAACGGAAAATACTTTGTAATCTAGACGATAACCCGAGACGCGACGATTAGCCGATCGGTTTCTCTGTTTTGCCACGCCTGCAATATATATGCACGTGAATCATCATACGCGTGCGATGAACAATTCCGTCATGGTCAAACTGCGGTCGTTTTGCATATTTTAAGATACGCTCTATCGAATGTCTACGCATCGTGGCGTGGGGTCTGTAAACGATACACGTCCCTTTGTTCACTTGCTCCGCGAAATCGCACGCATCGTGTTGAAATACGCGAGCCGGAACACAACCCGTAAATTTTTAAAGAATTCGGAATCTTACTCTCTAAATTTCTTGGGGTGAAATCTCACTTCACAAAAGAATGAAAATACTGTCACTAGTGAAAAAGAGTGAAAATAAAAATATTAGTGAAAAGAGTGAAAATTTGCATTCTTGAATAAGAATGACAAATTTTCACTCTTTTTTTGGAGTGAGATTTCGATTTTTTAGAGTAAGATTCACTTCAAAAAAAGAATAAGACTTTCTCCCTTTGAAGTGAATTTCACCTCCCTCCCCCCTAAAAAAAAGAGTAAAAATCTACCATCCTTATTCAAAAGTGCAAATATATTTATACACTCTTTATCAATAATGGCAGAATTTTCATTCTTTTAAAATGAGATTTCACTCCACAAGAAATTTAGTGAGTATCATCAAAATGTAAAAAAATTAGCTCTTGAAGATTCGAAAATTAGGTTCGTGCTCTGATATATACTGTTAAAACTGAAAATGAAATTCAATACTGGCAGTATATATTGTATCAAGCTCATGTCACACTAACACAATGAAGATTAAAGATTGCGAATTTAAAATTAGAATTCAGTCAACTAGAACAAAATGGATTGAAATTAAAATTATCTGATTGGTCAAATTCTAATCTCTAATTCGTAATCCTCACTCAGTCTCCAATACATAGTGTGACATGGGCTTTAGAACAAGATTCTAAGGCTCGCAAATCCAAAAAGACACTAAGAATCTATCTATCTATCTAGATTAATTTGCATGTATGACCATATGCATAAAGAAAATTATCTAATCGAATTTTATGTGCGTCCTTATTAGAAATGCGATTGGATAGTTTTCTTTATGCATACAGTTATGCAGTTATGCAAGTTTGTCTAGACTCTAAAGGTTCCGACGACTAGTAGTTGAAGATTTATAAGTCGTTGATCTTCTTCTCGTTTTCTTCTTCTCTTTTAATAACATCCAATCTCCTTTAGTGGCCTGCAGTGATAACTAAGTCGGATTAAATGAAAACGATGAGTAATTAGAAAATATAGAAAACGATGAGTAATTAGAAAAATTTTCAAATATTAAAATGTGATCGCAAACATCAGTTATTAGTTTCATCAGAAACTTTCAAAAATTTTTCATGTCCGCACTTCTATAAAACAACTAACAATCACTAGATACCTATAATGTGTCTTGTGTGGAAAAACGCGAAAATTGGGCGAATTTACAAAGAAGTTTAATACACCCTCCCAATCGATAGTACAAAATATATAAATAGATATTTCTTGTCTCTTTATTATAAAGCAATTGATATCCTATATCAACGTTTCAATATTTAACGCGTACAAAGAAATCAAAAATAAAAACTGATTAATCATGTTGTGCTGCGTTGAGATAAAAACAGATAACAATGGGCAGTTTATTTCCAAGTTTTGGGCAAAACATTTCTCGATCCATGTATAATTATGACCTGATGTTACAAGCAATAATTTTCAGTGTGATTCATCCGACGGTACGTACGCACCGATAGATCTATGGGATGTCCGTATTGATCGAACCACACCCGTATTTCCTACACCCTCTACCTCGCTTCCACCCTTCCTCTCTTCCACCTCCCCCCGGCACGCACGCGGATGTCAACGTAAATGCGTGCGCACAGAAATCGACGTAATCGTTCGTAGCCAAAAAGCTCCAAGTTATACATTGATTTATTCTTAATTTAATCATGAATCTGACAATCTGAAGTGAATCCGAGAACACGAAAAAGAATTTATTCAAGAGACATAACATTACTACTCGGGATAATAATTTCAAGATTTCTTGGACGTCATCGTCATGATCGTCGAGATTGTCAACGATACCCATATAAAAGTACGTCCACTTCAGACCTGAACTTGACGTCGACAGCTGCAACGGGCACTTATGCACTTTGCGATTATTCCGCGAGTGACATTATATCGTAATGCTGCTGAGATGAAGCTAAGTTGTAAAAAAAAAATTCGAAGAATTCAGGATCTTATTATCGGAAAAATAAAAGCTCCTAAAGATTCGAATTCTGGATGAGAACTCTAACAATCCGCGAATTCAAAGAGATTCGAAGGTCTGTCCAAAATTTGCAAAGATCCACAATCATGAGTATAAGGAAAATTATCCAATCCAATTTTATGTCCTTATGACATAAATGCGATTGGATAATTTCTTAATATATAGTTTATACGGCTATGCAAGTTTTATCTGGATAAAAAAATTCAATGACTAGTAATTGAAGATTTCTAGAAGTGAATTTGGAGGTCTAAACTCAATCAATTTCAAGCAATTAAAAGTCACGAATAATTCTTTCTTGCGCCTTACGTTGATGCATGGTTGATACATGGTTAACGTACTGATAATAGGTTTGCGTAATATCATCTATGTGTGAATGACCGGCGATATCGCGTATAGATAGACTGACGTATGCACGTAAAATTCTCAGCGTATTTGGAATTTATACGGGCGAAAGCTCGCACGCTCGCGTTTTCGAGGAAGCGCTGTTCGATGAAAGGCGTCATTGTATCTGTCTCGTCGAGTTTATCATACTAATGAGGTCTTAATATCGCGTTATGGGAAACTTTGAACGGATACCATTCAGCGGACGATGATACGCCACCGCGATCCGCGTGTGTGCCTCTCTCTCCTTTTCTCCCTCGCTCTCTTTCTCTCCCCGTGCTTTAAGGCGTTTCCAACACTCGCCTTTCATCGCGAGTATGCCTTTTTTCCCCGTCGCTTCCAATTTCTTACAGGAACATCTCGGGGGGAGAGAGAGAGAAGGGAATACTCGTGGAATGTAAAAAAAGATTACAGAATACCGAGTGAACTTCGCTGCAAAATGACATAAATGTTTATATTATATATATATATATATACATCCCCGGTTCTTCCTCCGTTAGAAATTATGGTGCAAAACAAGAATGCGTTATTGGGTTCTCGGGACCGCTTGAGTTTAAACTTCTGAAGCAGTATCTGAACAAACTCAGCTCGCGAGCTCGCTTTCTTTCGTCGTCGAGGATATCTATTATACATGAAATAAGGTGGTTCATTGGACTTTATGCTGTCTCAGTGTAGACACGAGCGGAAGGACTGTTTTATTCAGGAGTAATCGCCCATTTCCTTCGGCGAGTAGATTCAGCATGAGTAATCAAGAACGAGATACGTAGAATACGGGAAACTATCCGCGAGTGTAATCGTTCGTAATAAAAAATTCAATATTGAAGAAAGACGAATTCGAGATCGCAATCTTCTTTGCAAATTTCAATTTTTGTTTTATTTAAAAAATTTTTTAATAATTATTATTTTAAAACAATTAATTTAATTTCCGTCAATCAAATTTCTCGCCGTCAAATTTCAGAGAAATTTACTTAGGTACTTCCGTTGAATAATATTTTTATCGAGAATTTATAATAATATAAAGACTCCTTTTATATGTATGATAAAATAAAAAAATGATTTCTCAAAAATAAAGTTATCAAAAAAAAAAAGTATTGATCTAAATGCAGTTCTAGTAACGACAGTTCACGCACTTTTAATACCGCTTCCACTTTCGAACGCGACATCTTAAATTCGACATTTCCTGCGACGAATAACCCTTTCACTACAAAGGGCGCGTGTACGCCCAAATGGAGTTCACGCTCACATGCGAAGAACGTGAACGCACGCACGATTAAAATGGAAGAATGCCTCGGGCTGTAACGGCAAAGATGAATAAAAAAAAAGCAACAGAGCGATTGCGCTCTGTTGTAAACATTGTTCACATAATTAAATCACGTAACAAAAGCGCCCGTATATAAATCCCCCCTTTCCTTCACATGAATTTATACTTCTTTGAGTGGAATATCTTTGACGGGATTAACGTTTCTACGAAAAGTATTTTTTACGAAAAGAAAACGCGCTTGAATTTCTTCAAGACAGTCATGTGACGTAAAACAAAAAAAGAAATATTATTTATCAGCTCGTTCCCAGATTCTGTAACCTTAACGATAATATTGTTATCGTTATATAGATTGCATTTAGCAGAAAAAATAATTTTACTTAACTGTCGTAAAATTCTTTAGTATCATTTTTCGCAGTAAATTATTTACAAATTTCTAAGATGCTTACAGCTTCACTATTAAAATAGACGATCAATCTAAATTGTATTGATATTATTTAATTTTTTCAGCTTCAGTTTTGCGCGTTTCAAGATAAACTTTATCTTGCACTTAGTATTATTAAGCATTCAGATCTACTTTGATCGAAGATAAGATTATTTCTAATAATCAATATAATTGGTTTATACATTTAGATTCGATGAGGAACTAAGAACAAGTCCGATCATATTAATAAATTTCACAACAGTTGCAAAGCCGCTTTTTCTGCTGAACGCAGCCATTGTCGCTGCGCAGCTTTTTTTTTGCCACACGTAATTCCTGCGCAATGATATAACGGTATTGACGCTGTCGTTAAAAGTTATCGGAATCATGGTACCGTGCCGGTATTTTATCGAAACGACAAACTGAGCGGTATTTTATTTAGCCGACGCGCGACGACGATGACGGGGGTGCTCGCAGCTTAACGAACGTGTCTGCAGCGGGGCAGACAAATTTATTCGCCGGCATTGGCAGCGTGATATCTTTCTATGGGGGCTATTTTCTCATCAATCCCAATAGCTTTTATAAAACGTGACTCACGCGTGAAAAGGTCCGCGCGCAGCCTTTGGCGAATCCGATGTTCGCCATCTCCCCCGTGCACCATCATCATCGCGACTGTCCCTGGCCGCGAGAGATAAAGCCGCCTCTCTTTCAGGATATGATACACCCAGCGGAGGCCGATATATATATATATATACATACATCTCTCTTCTTTCTATAATTGAAAAATCAAGCCGGCATCCTTCTCGCACGTAATGTAATAAATAGCCGATCGTCGTGATTCATGAATTCTCGCGGCAACGCCCGCGTTTCCGAAATTGATTAATCGACCATTGATGATCGAGCACCGATCGACAGTCGCGTGCGTGGCGAACGGGATGTTCGAAGGCGAAGGGCATCGATAAATTCTAATGTGAGAATGCAACAGGGCTACACTTTTGACCGTTAACAAATCGTTGTTTGGACGTTTGGTGTTTTTATTACGTCCCCTGTGCTTTGTATTATCGGGGCAGGAGTGTAGCGGTATCAAGTGTCAGTATCAAGCGGATTTTTCGACTATTTAGTGCATCTCTCGAGCGATCAATGCCCGCGATGTTACACTTGAAGAGGGGAAAAAAAAACAAATGAAACAGTTAGCGTTAATAATAAAAATTTTATGTGATCGATAATTTCGATCTAATGAGGCGTGGATTACCGAGCTTCAACATTTATGTTTCTCAATTCCACTCGTTTAGACGATTAGGATCGCAATTATCTACTCGTTGGCTATACTACGACCCGCATATCACAGAGTGTAAATGTAGTCACCAAAGTTTTCATAATTTATCGTGGGAAAGTGGGAGCGAGAGGTCAAACAATCTAGAAAATTGATATCAACATCGCAACAAAATGAAAGACGAAATTATCTATAATTTCTTTTTCATGCCGATCCTATTCGACCTTCGCATCTTCGCACTGCGGCGAACGAGTGCAGCAAAATGCATTACGAAGGGCATCCCAAAGTCGAACCGTGTGCCGCACCCTGCCGTGTATTTTCGTGACAAAGGTTTCTCCAACGAGAGTCCATATGGACGCCGCTTATTTCGTTCCGAACGTGACCTTCTGATCTTCGAATCTCATATTCACTGAAAACGGAGATTTAACGAAAACAACGAGGAAACGAAAATTCGCTATTTATCTATTTATACGCGATTTTGACAGGCAATTTGAAAATTCAAACAGTTTTTCTCGTTGGAAGATAGAAAATGGCAGATTATCAATCGAACTGGGATCGACGAAATCGGAAATTCTTTCAGAAATTTTAGACATCGAAGATATGATACATATATGTGTGAGACAATGGCTCGCTCGTTCGTGGGCAGGTAATCGTGGGCAGGCCGGTCAAATTGCGCGAGTTCGAGACGCTCCAGCGGTTTAATAGGGAAAATATGGCTTCTATCGGCGTTCCATCTAACGGCTCGGTGCAGCGCTGAACGATGCGTAGGGAATATAGACCAAGAATCTGGCGCGCGAACACTTGGAACAGTCCGGAGCAAAGAGAAAGGGCGGAAGGGCGAACGTGAGATTGGTGAGAAAGAAAGAAAGAGACAGAGAGAGAGAGCGAGAGAGAGAGAGAGAGAGGGAGAGAGAACGAAACGAACTCACCAAGCTTTGACGCGTATAAGGACCTCTCCCTCGCCAAGGGCAGGCTCCGGCTTCTTCAGAGCCTTGACACTCTTGAGGCCGCCGAAACCGTTGAGGACGATCGCCCGCATATCCTTCGGCTCCGGCGTGGTCTTTTCCTCGCCGTTCTCCTTCGGCTTCTCGCCTTCGCCATTCTCCTCGACTTTCTTCTCGTCCTCCTTGTGCTCCTTTGTCGGCTCTTCCTTGGCCGGCGGCGACGCTGCCGCCGTTTCCTGCGGCGGCTTCTCGCCCTCGGCGCTCGGACTAGTCTCGTTCTTGTCTTCTGCCATCTTTATGTCCTCTTCCTCTTAGACGCCCTGAAACTCTGAAGCTCACGCGACGTCCTTTACCGCGAGACTGAGGATCTCCAGCGGCCGGCGGCGGGGATACGTCAAGAAAGGGAGCGTGCGTCGTACCGTCCGTGATCGCGAAGCGACAGACGGAGGAGAGACAGACTGGAACGAAGGAGAGAAAGAGAAGGATGGAGAGAAAGAGAGAGGAAAGATAGAAAGAGAAAGAGAGAGAAAGGAGGGAGAGAAAGCGTGCCCGTCCGTGTGAGTGGTCCGCTCCGCTTCGCACGGTATATCGTTTACAATCCGCCGCGTACGCGCTCCATGAAAGCCACTGTCGTTCTGGACGAAATTCTGCGCCACTAGTAAAAGTCTCTCTCTCTCTCTCTCTTTCTCTCTCTCTCCCTCCTTCCCCTCTCTTCCCCTCCCTTCCCCTCCCCTTCTCTCTCTCTCTCTCTCTCTCTCTCTCTTTCCGTTCGTAGTGCCGGCTACGCCGGCCGGTAATGCGCGCGGTGTTGCCGTTGCTTAGCAACCGCGCGCCCCTGCCGAACAACCAATCGCCAATCGTAAAGTTCTCGATCGTCATTTGCTACGTTCGTTCGAAGTGTGCTGGACGCGCGCACAGCCCGGCAGGTGCCGCGCCACACCGCGTCGCGTCGCATCGCGACGAACTGCACGCGTGCAACTCACTACTTCGCCGCGGCGAAGTAGTCCCATTGCATCGCATCTCCTTTTCCCTACTCGCGTTTCATTCCCTCTGATCACCGTGTGGTATAACCTAAAAATTTTTGAAGATGCCCGATTCCGTTGAGCAGCTTCAAGCTGCTTCCGATCGATCCCCGACTGATGCACTTACGCGCTCTTTATAATTACAAATCGCGCGGAGCGATACCACGAAGCGCTATCCGTCTAACTGATCTTGATGACGCGACCATGTAATTGTTCCTATGAATAATCGAAGGGAAAGGGGAGAACGCGAAGAACATATATATATATATACTTTTTTTATAGGGTTCCACCGCGGTCATCCCATCGAAAGAATTGCGAGTCGCCGAGCAGTTTCACCGAGTATGCAAAAATATACCTCTTCGACATTTTTATCATTGAATGTTTTTCAGTAATTAGAGATAGATAACACAGTGTAACAATTACGTGTGAATAATTACGTCTTTATTTACATCTCTATATTTACCGGTGTTAAACAAATGAAAGTCACTGTGTTATTATAAGATCGCATCGCAAAAAAGAATTTAAGCATTAACAATTACGTGTGAATAGTTACGTCTTTATTTACATCTCTATATTTACCGGTGTTAAACAAATGAAAGTCACTGTGTTATTATAAGATCGCATCGCAAAAAAGAATTTAAGCATTGAGCGAATTAACAATTACAATAGAGACTGCAAGGTCATATAATAATATAAATAATAACAAATCCAACATGTACATTTTGTTTCTGTTTATATCTTCCTGCTTAAGTTTTTCTGTGTGCCACGGCCCTTAAGGTTACAGATCTTTGCATAATGCATGAAACACGAGAAAATCAACCAATCAGAGTCTTTTATTTGATGGAAAGAAAAGAAAATTAAGAACTTTAATTTGTTCATTTTTTATGCATTACCTGTTAATATTCAAAACTCTTTATATGTATACTATGTGCCTATGTTTTATACCTCTTGCTGGAAAGCATCAGGATGCGATCTATACACTTTTATGACGCAGTTCCTGAATTCCCTGATTCTTAAGATATTTGGAGATATTTGAAGATGTTACTTTCCAACATTTTCCAAACAAAATAAGTAATGTCCGAATGATGTTAAAATAAATAGTATATCTGACTGAAAAATTAAATGACTTTTATGATTGTTTCTACCAATGCAATTTAATTTTAATCTCGACTTAACTCTTCTTCTAATTCTAAAAATTTAAAGATGAAGGATAATTTAAATCGAGATTAAAGTTAATCAGTATTAGTAATCATTTGGAGTCATTTTGACATCATTTCGATGTCACAGTGACTTGTGTTCTACTTGAATTTAAACTAAAATAAACGATATTGGATACGATAAATATTCAGTACATTCTTGCTATCGTAGAATAATATAGGGACGATCCGTTCATCGCGTGATCTTATATCTGGAATTTTTATGTGGTAGAGTTGAAAGCCGGCGATAAAACAATAGCGACGTTCAGAATCTTGGGGAAATACACGCCTTTATCGTATGAATCATTGTCTCAGATACGTCAAAAGAAGAACTTTCCATCGTCTTTCGCCGATAAATTCATTCATCATTGTGAAAATTTACTTAGGACATTAGTATTAAGTTAATAGAAACGTACACCATAAGAAATATTGCGTAATTATCATACATTACATGCACGACAGTATATAAAACCTCAATATGTTATTAATGTTTTATATGAAAACCGTTACTCTATTAAAGTGACTCGATGAGTTTTTGCCTATTAAGTAATTAAACTGTCGTATAGATCGGCTATTCTGCCTTTCATATGTATTATACAAATAATATGCATCATGCAACTTCATATTTTTATCTTTCACATTAATTGTTTTATTACCGATGTGTGTGTACAATAAATTTTAGATATTATTCTCATTAAGTTTTATTATTTTATCATTATTTTATATTATAAATATTATTATAAAGTTTACATCGAATAATTTTTAAATATTCTTTAGCATAATTATTATGCAATCGAAAAATACCTTGCACTAATTAATTCCATCAATTAATTAATGGATCTGTCAATCCATCAATTAATAATGTTCTGTCAATTAAATATCGATAAAAACGATGATAGTGGATAGCAATTGCAGGCTTAGCAATGCATTATTTTGATTAGGCTTAATTCTACCAATGTATAAAGATTAACTTTAACCTTAGCTCAACTTACTCATCATCTTTCTCTAATTTTTAGAACTAGAAAAAGATGAAAAGTAAATTGAACCAAGATTTAAAAAAGTTAATCTACATCGACGAGGCATTAGTTGACCAAACTTATATCCTGCAGCGAATGAACAAAAAATGTAGAATAAAAAGAATTGTGTACCATGTTCGAAACGTATAGAAGACGTTTTCTTCATCGTAGGAAATTCATTTCGTGCGACATCATCACGATCGTTTATGCGAATTCTCTTCCGTCTGCATTCGTACCTCGAGTAGCGCAATTCATTGGCGAAACATTGATTAAACATTGGTTAAACATTGAAGATATATTGGGCCAATGTTGCGCCGATGAATTGTGCTAGTAGGGACGCCGATCTCTCGGCCCTGAAAATTCACATTTTCACTCATTCTTTGCTCCTCGGCGTCGCATCTACGGAGTGGCGGTCGCCGGAAAGTAGTGCCCAGCAGACGACGCCCGAAACGCGCATGTATTCCTACGCCACGCACAGTGTGCGTGGCTTTCCACACGTACGTGCACGCGCGCGCGAAGGAGTGCGTGCGTGCGCATCCTGCGTTCATCCGTTCGTCCGTCCGTCCATCCAATTCCTCGATTCAGCGAGAAACACGCCTCGCCAAATGCGAACTTCTACCGCATGTCTCTCCGCCTCTCCTTCGATCGTCAGACGCAGCTGATACCGTGAACGCATCGCTCTCCGAGAAATCGACTGCGTTTCTCACACGATACGTTACGTACCGCTTGCAATTCCCGTAAACGAGATTCGTGCTCACGAAACAAATTGGAGTCATTCCCGTTGCGGTTTGGCAACGTTGTGTCCGCGTCGCACGCTACGCGCTGTCGTTCACGATAGCGTAACGCGATTATCGTCGACGAGAATTATCGCATGCTTTTGTTGGAACGATCTTTCCGACGGGATCGGATTCCGCGCAAAAGCGCGAATATTGCGCCGACAAAAACGACAGTCATCATACATCTATACAGCATATTTTTGCACAGTATGTGCATTTCATGTCAATTGCGTGATATGTATATGAATAATTGATATACGATGCACGATTAGGATCATTCGCGGTCCGCGTGTTACAATCGTCACGCATTTATCGCGCGACAATGAACATCGCGATCTGCGGCGAGCCGTGCGGTTGAATTCGCGAAACAATTGGACTGGATAATGAGAATCATGCACGAGTGCAATGAGAGGATGTGCTGATTGGGATGAATGGCTTATATTGTCGGGAGGGCAAAAAGTGCCCGAAGCTTTTCTGTCGAGGCCTTCGGCAACGACTCACGAATGTACACAGAACCCATTTCTTTTTCCGAAACGTTTCTAAGTAGACGTATTATTTTGTCGCATATGATATATAATTTAGCAATTGTCACTATCGAGAAACTAACGATTGTACAAAGCGAAAAAAATCGATTTCGTTAAATATTCAAAAATTTAGATAGATACGAAAATAATTTTGTTCGACTATCAAAATAATTATATAGAAAACTCAAGTATGACAAGCAATGCTGTAAAAAGATTTGATATTGTTGCAATAATAGCTTGAATATTTTACATAATTATTTCGACATAATTGGTTCAACAAAATTATTTTTGAATTGCATCTACGTTGATAAAATAAACTAAATTTTAATAAATTATTTGTTTGAGTTATGATACCAACTAAATTTTTAGGTACTATAAATATAAAGATATATTGTATTTATTCGATACACAAGAACTATTAATTAATTTGATTTAAAAACTATTACTTAATTTGATTCATTTTTTTATTAAATAAATATTTATTATAAGTAAATGTTTAGTTAATACTGTTCAAATAAATATTTATTAAAATCTAATAGTGTGTGTGTTTTCTCAGTGTAGTTAAATCCTTAGATATTTTGGCAAAACCGTTCATTCCGTGTAAATAAAAACTTCAGCTAACGCTTAGTTAAAATATTATTTAATAGTTGATATAATATTACTATATTATAAATTATAACCATAAATATTATTTATGATAACATTATTTCTAGCAATCATAGATGATCACTATGGGGCTCATATTTTTTTTAAATACGTCGTAGTTCCCTTCGCCATACGTCCTATATAATTCCCTGTCGGGTGTCTTCTATAATTTTCGCAAAATTAGCATGAAGACGTGGGCGAAGAAGCGTCAACGGAATCATCGGCGTTAGTTGATTTTACAACAAACTTGCGACGTGGCCACCTCGCGACTCGCGAGACAATGCCAGCGACGTGCACACCGCTTCGTATTGTCAAGCCATACCGGGAGTACTGTGTAATTATTAATCGTGCAAAAGTGTGGGGTGCGATCACATATACATGCATACGTTGGTATACGTGTCTTGTCAATACGAGCTATGCATTACGCATGGTCACCAATTTAAGTAACAGTCGCTCGCTCGGCAGCATTTGCGTCAATACGATGCATTATCTTACGTCAATCTTGGGACCGATTTTGTTTCACTAGAAGACAGTCTTCCTCTGTGACAATTCGATAAACAAAACGATTTTAAACGATTTTATTACGTCCGTTCACTCTATGTTTTTCAATTCTTCCGAGAATCATTTCAACGGAAGACGTATTCTTTTCTGGTGATTCTTTCATCAAATATGTTGAAAATATTAAAAGTTGTTTTGATGTTTTCTTCTCGCTTGATCTTATCAATGCCAGCATTCCAACAATAGTCCATTATCGTTATACTATCGTTGCACAATTTTTTTACGATATATGTATAAGACTAATATTTCATTTATCGACAAATTTTTTAAGCGCATTGATTGGATATAAATAGAAAATTTCTAAAAATTTAAGGATATTTAATAACATATTTTCAAAATATTATATATATTAGGAATTTAACAATTTTACAGATCGTTTTATTATTACGTTTAAGTATTCTGTTACAAGACAGAGAGGTCTTCTCTGTTTTACAGCCAAAAGTTTGTCAAACGACACATGAAATATTAGAATAATACATGAGCTTCGATACAATTATACCAACAGTGTCGTTAAAAGTTACAGAATACAGACACAGGATTTCACGTTATTTGTATTGACTGTTTTCATCCGAGCAAGTTTGGTAACGGCTGAAATTCACAAAGTCCGTGTTTGGAACTTGTAATACGGTTCGGGTTTAAAACTCGAGCACGCGCGGTGAACAATTAAGTTGGTCAGCATTTGCGACGAGTAAATGGACGCGCAATTATAATGGAACGCGATAATCAAGGCGAAATATAATTCGATGAGGACGACTTTGCAATGTTCTGCGCTCGCGCTATCACTCGCAGCACAGCGTGGGCTTTTTATTCCGACTTTAAATGCTTTAAACAATAACACGCCGCACGATTACTGGCGTGATAAGATTTCGCGTCAAATCGCGACGCATTATCAGCTGCCTTTTTTATCGTGCATCGATATAGACGTAGAGACGCGACCCTTGAACCGATGTGTTTCCTAGCTCTCACGTCATCGGACGATGACGATCTTCAAATGAGGAAATATCACCAAGGCGCATTGACGTCCGTATCGTGCGATTCTCCAGAAGATTTCATTCAAGGGACGAGTAGTGTATGAAAGAAAATATCGAAACGCGGGACGCGGTTCCCATATTCGTTGGCGTCGCGAACTCGACGGCGGGTCACGTCATTTGCTGACGTCCCAGATTCGAGACTCGCGTTGTATCCGGTCCGATTCATTGCCTTGAACCGGATATATGGCGGAGTTCCGCCGGTATCCTATCGACTTCAGGCCGAGAATTTGCGTTGGTGAACACTTTTTATTTTTTTTTTAGCTTTTCTCCACCTTCTCCACTTTCTTAAATTGTTTCTTTCTCTTTCTTTTTCTAATCTCATTGCGTAGTGTAAATATCCATCATTCTTACGCTTTATCGTATGTCTTTTGAAATATATAAGAAGAGCGATCGATTCGCCACACTTTTTTTCCAGAACGTAGCTCCACCTCTTACGCAAACGGTGGAATAAAACTATATAACAGGAAGCTCGGTTAGCGTTTCGGCTCGGTAACTTTGAACTCTTCCTTTCGACACATTATTATGTATCCTTCACATTGATATGAACAACGTGCTAAGTAACGGCATGCACAATGATACATATGATTGACATAGAAATATGCATACACATATCAGATAGTTAAATCCATCGAAAGTAGATAAACTGTAAAGTGACTTGCACATTTTAATAGAATATTGATAGAAATAAAATAGAATAATAAATAGCTACTTATAAATGTGTAATAGAATAAATAAATATTAGCAAAAAAAAAAAAAATTAATTAAATTAGTAAATTAAACATGTGTGATTTATCTATTAATAATTAATAAAAAAAAACCAAACAAGCCTAATAGTTCCGGAGATCAAAAATTTCAACTCACAATTTGGCTTTAAAAACAAGATCCTGGCTACGCCCATGCTATAAAAAATTTATTGTAAAAAGATGAAACCCGTTAACAGCTCTCGTAAAAAATTTTTTATATATGAATATATATAAAAATATTTTTTATATATAAATATGTATAAACATATCTAAACACGCAAACATATCTAAATATTCATAAATATATATATGTATAATTCTTTTACATTTCAAACTTTTTTCTAAAACAAACAATGCAAAAATTTTCCTTTTAATTATTTTTAATGTTTTCTCATTATTATTATTATTTTTAGTACACTAAAAAGTTAGTAAAAAATAATTTTACAAGAATGTATGAACATGTATGGACAATATTTCATATATAATTATACATCTATGTTTATGAATATTACACATATTTATATATATTTATATATGCATGAAATTTTTTATCGAGAGAATATGATGTAAACTGACTGCGAAAACCGAATAGAATCTATATATTTAAATATATATATATATATATATATGTATATATATATATATATATATGAAATATATATTATTTAAATAGTTATGGTTGATAACTATTAAAATTCTATTTGGGTTCTCTGTTATTAAATTATAACTAGTGGAACACGACTTTAAAGCAGACACAGATGATGCCAATTTGCCGTTTCTCATCTAAGCCACTGATCGGTAACTTTCCATTTCCATTTCTATCTCCTATAAGTTCCAACAAAGTCTTGCTATATAAAAAAAGCGCTGGATACTTTTTAAAATCGAAGACGATTTTTTTAAGTATCCAGCGTTCGATTCGTTTTGAAGAAAGAGCGGAATTCGTTTTCTCGCGTTAAATATCAGGTGAAATAATTAATTCAGTTCAACCTGTTTTCCGACCATCGATGGTCAGGTAACCTCGATAGGATCTCAAGAACAAGAGATAGAAGAGATTCGCGAGTAGACACGCTCCAGAAATCGGCTTGCACGCGCGCACACTTGATATCAGCTGATTCCTCCCTACTCCGCGGCTGCCGTTACCCACCACGCCGCTCTTGGTCCACGAGGCCGCATATTCGCTCGATGGCTTGATCCGTCCATTCAGATCGAGACACTTCTGCTAGATAATAGTATCGCGTTACAGCACACGCGTGTTTTTTCCGCATTTACCGACAACAAAGGAGCCCCGATCGCGACGGCAGATCGGCCGTCGTCGTCATCTTGCATCCATGGCAGACCATGAAGTCGTCCAAGCAAAAAGGTGAGCGAAAGAGGATTTGACCATTTGCGCCAATTTGTGCGGTGTCGGAAAACTCCGTCACAATTCGTCGATTACGTCGCGATCATGAACTGTGATTGTATCGCGCCGTTACGTCATTTGGCGCAAGACGCGAATGACAACAAATCGTTCGCGCGAAGAAAGAACGAGCTATATCAACAAAGCGTGTAGATAATCGAATCGTGTCAACGATTGCGACGATTTTAAAAGTTTAGCTTTGTTAGGCATCTCAAGGCCGCCCCTTGGCTAGATCTTTTTCGGTGCACATGGCGAATGCGCGAGCAAGAGCGTAATAATTGGTCTGTGATATAACGACTATTAATACCCCATCCGCGATGTGCATACTTGTCTCGATGATGTATACAAGCATGACTTGATACAAATTGTAAATAACGCCGATTCATCTTAGTTTTATCGATACGTAATTGGATAATTGCATCTCAATTTTGTTGATACATATATAGTTGGATAATTTGAGAGGAATTTTTTCTCAATCCACCATGCCAAGAAAGATAATTTTATTTTATAAAATGCTGCAGTAGCTGGATTTGGGGATGGTTTAGCTGGTCTGGATCTTCTTCGACTATGTTACGTGCTGCTGAGAAGAAGATTCTGTCATGTGAGATAAATAATAAAAGACAAATCTTATTAATTAAACTTAGGTCAAGACCGAAATTTACATTTATGCATTTAATCGAAATACTAGGCTTGAAAACGGCATATCGAGGATGGTTCGTTGATATTGGACCAGTTGTAGGACCGGCGGATAAAATATGGACCATTTCGTTGAACGAAGAATCGCCAAAGATCCCAATTGTTTTACTACACGGTTTAGGAGCTGGAGTAGCATTATGGTGCTTGAATTTGGATGCACTTGCATCCCAAAGACCAGTGTACGCCATAGATATATTAGGTAAGAAATAAAAAGAATCAAGTTCTCTATCGCTTAATTATCTGCGATTTTATCTGATTTATATACTATTAATAACATAATGCATTAAAATAATGGCAAAAACACAAAGATTACATTATATTCTTTCTCCTTTTACTGTTATTTTATTTAACGACTAAGTTCTTTCTGTTTGTCATTATTTTATCATCCATTATTCTTGACAAATACATGACTCATCTACATGACTAATCAGATCTGAACTTTGTAGTTGCACATAAATTTATTCAGTATATGAATCTATTAGGTTTTTATAACAAGATACAAAATATTTAAATATTTAAGAACATCAAAATATATTCAAAAATTTCTATGAGACTGTAGCTTCAGACACAAAAAGCACAATTAAACAAGGAATAACGGATTTCAACTTATCAGAAACCGTATATACTTGCTATTTAAAATTTTCTATTGTTCATTGTCTCAGGTTTGTATGTCTGTAACACAACTATATTTGTCTTCTAGGATTTGGCAGAAGTAGTAGACCTGTTTTTAGTAATGAAGCGCAAAAAGCTGAGGAGCAGTTAGTACGTTCTGTGGAAGAATGGAGAAGAGAAATGCAGCTAGAGAATTTTGTATTGTTAGGTCACTCCATGGGTGGCTTTCTTGCAGCATCTTACGCTATGCAATATCCTGAAAGAGTGAAACATCTTATATTGGCTGATCCATGGGGCTTTCCTGAGAAACCCTCAGATACTGTTGCCAAGACACACATACCATTCTGGGTTAAAGCCATAGCGTTTGCTGTACAGCCTTTGAATCCTCTGTGGGCAGTTAGAGTTGCCGGACCATTTGGTTAGTATTATCATAAACGCAGTAATACGCAGTAATGTACAATTATTTTCTTTTCACATCGTTGAGCAAAAATATTTATTACAGGACAGTGGCTCATTGAAAAGACAAGACCTGACATTGTGAAGAAGTTTACTCCCGTACTGAAGGATGACACTGCTGTAATTTCGCAATATATACATCAATGCAATGCGCAGACACCTTCGTAAGTTGCAAACTAAACATTTTAATGCAATTAAAAAATATTAAATGTGTTACATAATTATATTCGGTTCACAGAGGCGAGAGTGCGTTTCATGCGATGATGCATGGTTTCGGATGGGCAAAAAATCCAATTGTTAAACGAATGGATCAGTTAAACGATAATATACCTATATCATTACTTTATGGCAGTAGATCATGGGTTGACAATTCAGCTGGTGAAACAATTAAACAATACCGGTCTTCCTCATATGTTAATGTTCAAGTAAGAAAATAATTAAATCAGCAAACGCTCTATAAAATGAATCAACTTACAACTGTTTATACAAAATAAATTATTATTATAGGTAATTACTGGAGCTGGTCATCATGTCTATGCAGACAAAAGTGAAACCTTCAACAAATATGTATTGGAAGCATGTGCCTTAACTGACTCGATACCTCAATTAACATCGTCAAATGTACGTCCCTATAAACCTATAAGTGATCAAGAGATACACATAAATTTACCCAAAGAAGCACTTGATGAACAAAGATCAGAGGAAAAAAACCTGAATACAGAATCAAAGATTTAATCAAAGTCTAGTGTAAAATATTCTCATTAAAAAGGACATTCCAGTTTCATTAGCTGGTACAAAAAATATAGTAAGTACATATTGTGATGTAAGAATGCTGTGAGATATACGAATTGGACATACGAATGTATATTTGTGTCGTGACACATGAACTTTACGTAATTTATAAATATAATAACGTAAAAGAGCGTGTAAATTGACAGACATTGGTCACGTGTTAATGGATTGACTGTAGATACTAAAAGATATCACGAAATCATTAATATAATACTTTATTTTCAATTTTGGAAATTATGACGATGTATTACTGCGCGGAAAATATTAGAGGAATAGCATGATTTTGTCGTAAATAAGATTTATTATTTTTATTTATCGATTAGATATGCAATTAGTTAAGTTATTATATAGCGTGCTATAAGAAATTTACACCAGTCAAAAAGGATCAAAAGTATGGGGTGTAACTACATAGTGGAAGTTTGTACATTATGTACAGTCTTAGCTTTACTAACACAGGCCATAGTAGTGTCTAGTGAAGAGTGAGCATTCTTGTTATTGTTATTAATTGTATTATTTCACAGCTGTAGCAAGATTTTATGTATATTGTACAATACGATTTATTAATAATAAATTATTTATTGTACACACATGTACAGAAAGTCAAGCGTTAGTATTATATTTATATTGAATAAAAATTATTCTGAAACATCATGAAACATTTTGAAATCATTTTCGCGTGTCATCCTGGAAATTATCATGCTCGTTGATGTATTCGTCATCGACGTATTCGTCGTCAATGTACTCGTCGACATCAACATCATTCTCGTAATCAGATTCTTCATTACTTATCTCTTCTTCAAAATTATTTAATACTTTCCGGCCAGCCGACTGTTTCATGCGTCGTGCTTCCCTTTGTCTTTTAATTAGAAAATCAGAGAAGACCTTTCGTTGCTCTTTCTTGGTTAGGAACTCGACTTCGTTCGAAACTGGATCGCTTTTCTCTGTACTGGTATTCATATCCAACATTCGTATTTGCGCAGCTTTCTTCGCCTTGGACACTGCACTAGTAATCTGTAATAATTAATTAAAATATAATATTTCATGCATTTATCTTTTATCAATAAAAACATAAGATAGATTACCCGAGACATGATTTTGTAATGATCTAGTCCTAATACATCGTGTTTCATTATTGGCAATTGGATATAAAATTCATCCATCTTGGAATTATCGTTTACAACTGGTTTTTTGTGCAAAATCTGATCAATACTACTAACATCAGACATATCCGATTCCATTTGTTTGGACAAGATTTCATTATCTTCCTCGAAAGTTATCATCGCCAATCTCTTTTCGACCTCCTTCTCTCTGCAATAGAGTTTATTTGCAACAAAATAGATAGGTGGCACTATACCTATGATACGGAGCTGCGATAGCTCGTGCCGAATAATTCCGGCGCACTTCTGCAATGCTTCCTGATCAACTGAGGCATCATTACTAGGTATATAAAACACATTGACGCATTTAAAATCTTGCGTTATTTTGACATGAGTAATCTCTATACTTTCTTTTATAATGTCAGATACTTGTCCCATTGACATCATGTCTGTTATATGTTGCATGAAAAGTTTATCACGAATTATCATTCTGCGTCTGGTATGCAAAGAAGATGAAGTATTGGTTGGATTGATGTTTGTGATACTGCGTAATTCCATGCTTGAGTCATACCACTTTCTGCAACATAAAAATAAAGGAAGTTGCATTTAACAGAGTTTTAAGAGAAACGTTCACTTTTTTAATTTATATGAAGCGTAGTCCATCTTACTTTTTCGATTTACGATTTCCATTCACTAATTTTTTCATAAATCTACTTTCTCTATTAGAAATTGAACACATGTTAGATGAACTAATACATCTAGATATTTGGAAGCAAATAAAAAAAGAACGTGCACTTTGCATTTTAATGGTCACTACAATATTTAGCTGGCTTAACACAGTTTAGTTTCAACAATAACACTTGTACGTGACAGTAACCAACAGTAACAGCTGATTCAACAGATCTGCTCCTTCTAGCTACACTTTCTTACACTTTGGTTTAAAATGAAATGGCTATATGGGCTGCGTTTCGTAGCATTGTTTGTCCATGTTTAATATTTGATGAATAACAAGGATGATATGATTCCACGAGTGTCCTGACTATTGTGAGCGTTAAATGGAACGCAGCCATAGTCGGTTTAAAAAAAAAAACAAAAGATTAAAGGGCAACTGAAATAAACTTACAGAAAGAATGTTATAATTTTTTGTATGATGTTATGATATTGTAAAAAAACATTTTATCAACGATTCTGCGCAGTAAAGGTTATGCAAATCGTAAACATTTAAATTCTCAAAAATGAAAAAAAGAATATTATAAATTAAAAAGCAGCATATTAACTGTAAAAATTACAAAATTCTAGTTCTAAAAGTTTCTAGAATATTATACTATCATATTTCAATTATACATTTTATTAATTTTCCTATATATTACGCGATATACGCAATTAAGCAATTTTATTCTAAGATTTTTTTTAATATTCTGATTATCATTAAAAGATATCTTTGTGCATATTTACATAGAGTATAAAAATATAGAACAGAAGATCGAAGTGTTTTATAAAAATACTTCATTAATCATACAATACATACAACGACGTATTTATTATACATATATATATATAAAGATAATGCAAATTAATAAAACGATGAAATAAAAAAAGATGTTTCAAAGGTCTCTTTTTATAAAAATAAAACTTAAATTTTTGAATATCGAGAGCATGTGTGCAATATTCATAGTCGATTTTATATTTATTTAAGTCTTAAATATTAATATATATATAAATTATATATATTAATATATACAGGATAAATCAGAATCGTTGAACCAACTTTTCATCCTATGAGAAAATTATCGACTACCTATTGGATTATAATGTACAATCGATAATTTTTTCATAGAGTAAAAAGCTGGTTCACCCTGTATAAGTTGCACTAATCAGAGAGAGCCATAGAGCATTTTAAGCTATTTTAAGCTATTTAAGATAATCTTGAAATAGAAACAGACTATGAATACCGACTTTAGAGAACAAAACTTCAACATTCAGTGTACAAATTATCGACCAATTAGACAGTAATAAACATTCTTCTTAAGATATATTTAACATCAAAATAAAAATATTAGTAGCCTTGCATTTTGTGCAATTCGTATTTTAATACATCCTTTTACTTTTCTTCGTTGTTAATACTGAAACAGAAGTGTATATAGATTAGACAAATTAAATAGTTAAATTAGAGAGTGTCATATTTAATGTATAAAAGCACATTATTATAATTAAAACTTTACCTTCTCTTTCTTGTATAATTTCTCTTCTTCTGTTTTTAAGTTCAGTAGGCAAGTTATCGATCATACTTTCAATAAAATTATCTAAAACTAATGATCTAATCATCGATATTACTGGCTTCCTACAAACAGGGCAATTTTTCTGTTTCTTATTCCATGAATTTATGCAGTAATGACAAAATGTATGTGCACAATTCAATGTTGTTGCTTTAATAAATAATTCTGAGCATATGGCACATGTCAATTGTTCATCCATAATGTTGCTAACTTTTCCAAGAATATTTTCATTAATATTAGTCTCTAGGATATTTTGACTTATTTCCGTTAGATCTATCGTGTCTATTATTTCATACTGCGGAACCTCGAATTGATTCAAGTTTAAGAATATACACTCTGATGTACTTGCAATTTCGCCTGATGTATTTACTGAAAAAAATACCAATGATTTAGTAGTATATAATAAACAATTGTTTCAAAGTTTTAATAAAAAACACACTATTAAAAATAACATTATATAAATATAGAACGATCAGTGTACATTTGTACATAAATTTATAACATACTATTCAATATTGCTTGCGAAGTTTCTGCTTTGGCTTCTTGTTCCTTTAAGGCTTTTTCCGTTTCTTTCAATTTTTCTTCCAACATAATCTTCTCATTCACATGGTTTTTCAATTTTTCTTCTAACATGGTCTTCTCATTCATTAACTGGGCCTGAATGTTTTTCTCTTCCTTTACTTTGCTCTCCATCATGTTTTTCCATTCTACTTGCTGTTCTTCTCTCCATTTTTCCATTTGATCTTTCATTTTTATTTCCAGCATTTCTTTTTCTTGCTTACTCATGTCTAATGCTTCTTGCCATTTCTGTTTCTCCTCGTTTAGCCTTGCTTCAAACTGCAGCCTTTCGTTCTCCAACTTTTGCAATAACTGAGAATACATATTGTTCAGATGTTCTTCTTGAGAATTACATGTCTTTATTTTTTCTTCTAATACGGTAACTTGTTTTAATAAATTCTCGTTATCATCTTTAGCCATAGCTTGTTGAGACAACAGATCTTCAAGTTGCTGCTTTAACTTGACTTGCTCTTTTTGGTTTATTTCAAGCTTATTTTTTAATTCTTTTCTTTGACATTCTTGATTTTCGGCAAATGTTCTTTGCTTGACAAGTACAGTGTCAAGTATCTTTTCATCTATACGTGCTTTCTTGACACAATGATCTTTCTCGGTAAGAGTAAATACATATCTAAACATTTCATTAGGACTAAATTGTATAGTATCGCCAGGACGAACATTTTGTATTTCACCAGAGCCAATGACATTACCATTGACAAATGTTCCACTAGAGCTTAAATCCTTAAGCGTCCATTCATCCTGACCTATACATCTAAAAATGCAATGTCTTCTAGATATCATGACATCCAATATTATTTCGTCATTATCTCTGGCACGTCCAATTTTAAACTGTATAAAAAGAAAAAAAATTATATCCTACACATTCAAAAAATTTGGAAATAAGTCTTCAAGCAACATTGTAAAAATATCTTCAATACGAATTTTTCTAACATTACGTATTGACTCCTTACCTCATTTTTGTCGATATTTATGCGTTCATTCGTGACAGTTTTTATTAAAACAGGTTCGAGAATTTTTGGCTCCTCATTAGGTGAGATTCTCTTTGAATGCTCCATTATTTAACAGTTTTACAAATTATATTACCTTAATTATGTTTTAAACATCGTAATCAATGCGAGAAACAACATAATAAAGTTCGTGTTGAATTCACTTTTTCTCGTAATAGGTGGGATGTCGATTCAAACGCTATCAAATAGTTTCGTAGTTTTTGTACAGAATATGATCTTAATAATTCTTGCTGTCATCAAATATAATTCAAGAAAAACGATTCTTTGTAATAAACAACAACAATTTATATAAACACGGCAAAAGAAACTGTGTGCTGCCAACCACTATATGTATCAATGTGTATAAACTTATGAAGATACGACTTGCGTCGACAGGCGAGTCCTCTGACGAAAAGAAGTAAAATTCGAAAAATTTAACGCATTGTTCATATGTTGGTCCCACAACTTCTATAAACTTCCAATTAATTATGATAAAGAGATGAATTCTGATTCCGAACTGTTCTTGTTAGTTCATGTATGTGTATTTATGTCCTATCTGTGAGTATTGCGTAAATTTATGTGAAAACATAAATAAAGAATTTTTAAGGATTTTTTATTATCCGTGATTTTTACATGTAAGAATGAATGAACATATATATGGCACTATCTTTAAATATGAAAGCGAAGTCGACAATTTTTAGAAGTCTGTGATTGGTCCGCGTTGAATAGGAAAAAGGTAAATAGTAAAACACAATTTTAAAAAGATATAAAATAGCTTGTGCGTTTTTTATTAAATTATATGCTTAAAAAATATATTTACATCTTATCCATTTATCCTTATCTAATTATTTTCCTCTACTTTGATAATTTCATGTTTTTTCACTTATGTATATATATCTATATGTATATGTATATATATCAAATAATTATTTGATAAAACGCTAACATGATATATAATGACAGTACAAAATTAATTTAGGTAATTCTTCAGAAGAGCTACCTCATCTCCGATTTCGATGAAATTAGGCTCATTCGACGCGTTTTTGCGTAAAATAAAATTAATTTAAGTTATCAATTGTATGAACTATAATAGGATAGTCACGTTTTTTCGTTTTTTCATGTTTTTTCAAAGGTTTATTCTCAGAGTTTTTAGTATCACTAGTAAAATCTACAAATCTACATTCTTTCTGTTCATTTGTAAAATTTACTGCTGGCTTTTCTATCACCTCTGTTGAATTTCCTTGCTCTGCAAGTTCAGACTCGAGAATACTCTTTGGCATAAGTACAAGTGAATCACTATAGGTCTTTTCAAAATTCGCATTATCAGGAAATGTGCAATTCTTTATAGATTCAAGAAGTATTTTATTATCTTGCATTTGCAGTTGGTCTTTTATAATTATGTTTTGAAACTAAAATGTATAAAAGAGATTTTATATTAAAAAAATCTTAAACAGCAAGATACAATTTCTTTTTTTTTTGTAAAAACTTACTTCCAAAAATTTTACTTTAGAGTGCCAGTAACGAAGCTGTCTTGAGATGTTGTTGTTCACTTCATCTTGCATCAGCATCTGCATAGTTTGTTTCTCAATTTTTTCATTCAGCTCCTTAAGCTCTTTCTTTTTAGCGGCTAACAATGATTGAGCGTAACTGAAAATTAAAAATTTGTCTTTCTATTATATAAATGATATATTAATTCAGATTAGCTGAAAAACAAAAACGTGTTCTTAACTTACTTAAAGTCATCGTTTGCAGATTGTGTTTCTTCCATTTCATCATTTTTTCTCATTTCAACCTTCAACTTATTCTCAAGATCAAAGATTCTACTCTTATATTTAACCAAAAGATCTGCATTCTCTTGCAATGTATCAATTATATCAGTTTCCCATTTCCTGGAAATGGCGATTTTCTCTGCTCTCAGCAGCTTGACTTCACATGATTTCGAATCCAGTGCTTGCTTTACTTCATTATATTTAGTGGAAAGCGTTTTCATTTTATCCAACAGCATTTGCCGACGATCTTCAACTTCGGCAAATAAAGAATTTCCTAAAACAGTATGAATGTTAAAATCTATATACAATTAAATATGTACAAATTACCTTTGCACATATCACTAGCAGGAGTTATATTTGATGACTCCAATTCTTCAAGTTTTGCAGCTAATTCTCTAGCAGATTCCCGTGCATTTTCCAATTCTTTATCTTTTTCCGCTAGATCCTTTGTTATTTTCTATTAAAATGTTTCCAATTAGTCTGATGTATTACAATCGATAAATATAAATCTAACTTATTATTTTACTTGTAAATCAAGTCGAAGCTCTTCATATTGAACCTCTCTATGTGCAAGTTTATCCATCAATGTTTTTTCATTTTTTTCTTTTTGAAGAAACCTCTCTTTTTCATTTTGAAGCAGCATATGTGTTTCCCTAAGTTCCTCTTTATACATTGTTAAAGTATCTGCCATTGCATTAGATGATTGATTATTTACAAGATTTTTATATTTCTTCAACTCTTTTTGTAATTCTTTAATTTCTAATTCATTTTTTACTTGGTTTGTTTCTAGATTTGCAATATGATTTTCATATTCTTTTTGCTCAGCTTTATACCTAAAAATGAATAAAATATATGAAGCATATATCTCTTTATAAATGTACAATATATAATAAACAATAAGTTTCATTATTAGGATTAACATAAAAAAATCTTGATTGAAAAATAAAAAATAAATATCAAACGGTTAAATGTTTAAAATCTGTCTTTTTAATTAATCATCAGGAGATTGCGGTATATCTGGAGGAGAGGTATATATAATATATGTTTATAAATATCTTCAAGTGATACTATTTACTTATTGGATAAACAGTAGCTGTTACACGAGTCATTAAGATTCTAATATATCGTATGTGATTGGATAGACAATTGGTCAATCATATTACAATATGAAACAGAAAAATATAAATTTTAATGCATTGTTATAAAACATAATATTTTTCATGTATTCATATTGTTTTTTTTTTTGTTACAAAAGATAACTCTGTCAGTACTGTCAGACTTAAGATATTTGTATTCCTCAGATACACTGTGACCTTCAGTTTAAATTAAAGATCACGACTTGCCATTAATATATCAACGCAAAAAGCTCAGAAGCAACTGCTTGTATTCACTTTGTCTGTACTAGGATAACTTTTACGAAAAAAAATGATTCTTACTTTTCTTGTTTCTCAGAAGATGACAGGGTTGCTTGTCGTACGTATTCTTTGAAATTATTTTCCAAAGTCTCTCCAGAATCCTGAAGATCTCTTACAATCGCGTCGGAAGTTTCCAATTTGAGTCGCAAAACATACAACTCCTGTCGATAATTCTCATTCTCTTGCTTCATCTTTTTATAATCATCCTGACTGATCACGCTCTTTTCTAGATGTTCCTCGATCTTCGTGTTATTCACACTCTCACCATATAATTCCGACATCTCGAATCTTTTTCCAAATTTCTTTTTCTTCTTTAATGGTACTTGGTTTCTTCTGGAGCAAAGTACAATGTGATACAACGTGTATTTAAATTTTGATTTCGGTTAGATCCGTTAGATCATAGACATATAAAAAGGTAGATTCGGCATTGCATGTTACACAAACGATTACAAGAAAGAAAAATGATAGAAAGGAGAAAAAGTTCAGTTGGAAAAGAAAAGTGAACAAATGATTGGTTGCGCCATTTTGGCTGAAACGCGATTGGTTGTTCATCAAATATCGATAATACGCTGTTATTGGGCAATATTAAAAAAGTGTGTTGCTGGCTTTATTCTGCGAAGGTTACATCATCGACGAGATATTAGAGACGGTTGGTCCTGAACAAATTTTCATGAATATCAATAGGGCCTCGAGGATTTGGGGATAATAGAAGAACGATGATATTATCGATAATTGATATAAGTTTGCGATTATATACTAACATATACATAAAGTATTTATATTTTTTTATATAAAAATAGTATTTTTTATATAAATATTATATAAATATTTGAATAATATATTATTAAATTTATGATCTTTTGTCATGTAAATGCTATATTTATAGATCAATTTATACTATTATATGTTATACTGGTTATACATTGCGAAAAAATTACAATTTTTTATCCGCTGTTATCATTTTTATTGATAATCTTTGAATGATAACATTATAATCATAGTTTTAAATAAAATCGAATATTATTGAGTTTTAAACATCTATATATATATATATATATATATATATATATATATATATGTATATATATATATATATATACATATATATATATATATATATATATATATGTATATATATATATATATATATATTGGGTCATCTAAAAAGTATCCGCGGTACTTTGTTACTAGATATATGACCATCGACACACATCTAGTGACAAAAAACCGCGGATACTTTTTAGATGACTCAATATATATGTCTAAGAAACTAACAAATCATAAAGTTAATACTATATTATGAGTTTTTTTTATGCTTAATCATTTAAATTTTAACAATCACTCGAACTTAAAACCTGTCGTTTTTAATACATCTCGTTGATAGTTGCTCTCACAATCGTTGTAACTAGAGACTCTCTAATAAAAGTTTAGATATAAGCCGCATTTTGTATGTAGGATCTCTAGTTTTACCAAAATCACATGAGAGAAGGTATTTTATTTATCTTTTTTATTTCTTTCTCTCTTTCTTTTTTTCAGAAGTTGTCAAAGCATGGCAGACCAATCAGAAGTAGTTGCTTCGTGTTCCGGACTCTCATCAGAGGTTCTCAATTGGAACGTTTCGATATTTCGAGAATCGCAGTTCGATATATTTTGAATGACCATAGTTAATCGCGAAATTTAAATCTCATTTGAATTTAAGAAATCCCATTTGAATTGAATTAAAATGAATCTTATTTGAACAAAATTAACATGAATAACTCTCAGAGCTGTTGAATAGTTAACGCATCGTTATTATTATACACATCGATGTCGTGATGAACGATTTACGATCAACGATTAAAAAATTTTTAGAGTCTTTAGAATTTGTCTTAAAAATTTTTCTACTGAGTAACGTAAAACAAAGTTGTAACAGTGAGTTTTTTACTTAAAATGTTTTAAAATCTGTGCTATAAAAGCGATTAAAAGTTAAGAAGAGCCAAACGTGTTAAGCCTCAAAATTTTTTTGTAAAACAACTCAGTTAAACTTTTATTAACAGTGATCAATGGTGATTAACTTGTCAAATAATAATATATTATTTTGTCAATAGATAGAATCATTAATGTTTTATTGTTTAACGTATGGATAATATATTATATACTAATTTAGAAATGTTGCTCTAAGTTGCTTTTTTTTAAGTTTAATTCTGCAGATTGAATTACTTAATCATCAATGAAAGTAATCGAAATAGCCTTTAGAGGAAACTGTTGACGGAAAAGCAAGGTAATGTAGCATTGAGTATTCGCCTAGGCGTACTTCTCTCCCCCTTCATCCGCCGACGCGTCAAAGCCCCCGAGAGTCCCTTTGCTGTCCGGCGCGTCGTCCCCCACCAGCGGCGCCTACTTCGGAGCCACTGGCTCGCCAAGGAGCAACAGGCTGACGCCACTCGCCTGACTCGCCTTGGCTTGGGTTAGCTCGGGGCGAGATCCGACACCGCACAGTGACAGGGGAAAAGAGAAAGAGAGAGAGAGAGAGAGATATCGCTTTTTCCCGTCCGTCCGGAGGCTCACCGGCCTCACAGCACAGCAGAGCACAGAGTTGCCAAAGCTGCGGTATCATTAGTGCGACGCAGGTTGTTGCCAGATCGCCGCCAGCCGAGTGAGCCGAGCGGGCTGAGCCGAGTCGACGTAACGCAGCGACGAGGTATCAGAACCATTCTCGTTGGATCGGAGCAGCAGTTCTCACACGGAGACCGGGACGGTGTGTGGCCGAGTCGGGTCGCGACTCTTCCAGAGGAGAATAAGCTCGTGCATCTCCTCCTCCTCCTCCTCCTCCTTATCCTCAGTCCTCACGTTCCCCCGCAATCCGCATGCCGCGTCGCGTTGGGTCGCGGCTCATGATCGCGACTTCCTCAAAGTGCTCCTCTTAATGCTCGACGATTCTCGGCCATCCGGCCGTCGCGCTTCCGCGGTGCCATAAATCCGTTTTGCGTATCATGTTCCTCGCCGCCGTCGCCGTCGCCGCCGACGTCGTCGTTATACTCCGTAGTGAAGTATCGAGGAATAGTGGAGCGTAAGGAGATCACGAAAACAACGACAGTGAATTCGTTCATTTGACGAATGTGCATCGCGCCGTTCAGGAAGAGACTTGTTGAACGACACGTACGACAACAGTACGACATCGAGTACGACGTCGTGCGTTATCATCGAATTGCTAGACGAACGCTCAACGCAGACAGTGAGCGAGCGATAGGCGGGATCTCTGGAAGATTGAGAGAGCGCTCTTCCCTTTCTCTCTCTCTCTCTCTCTCTCTCTCTCTTTCTTTCTCCGTTTCTCTTACTCTTTTTTTCTCAGGTCTCGTTTCCTGTGCTCTCGCACTCGTCACGTGTCCACTCAGGTAGGGCGAGTCGTATCGTCGGAGAGGTGGAACCGACTCTCCGAGAAGAGTAAGACTCTCGCAGTCTCGAATAGTGTGGGCTACCCATAACACCGAGATTGACGGAGATCGGGGAAGCGATCTGTGGAGCACGCAGTGTGGAGATTGTCAGGGCGGAGGGCGGTGAGAACTGAGAGAGAGACTATCCCCATTGGTATCGCGCGGAACGCTGCTGGTGCTCAACAGCAGCGACGGTGACGGTGACAACGACGACGGCGACGGCGACGGCGACGGCGACGGCGACGGCAATCACGGCGTTGTGTATTATTCTATCGCGTACAGGTGGAAAAGGAAATAGTGATCTTTTATAGGAATGAGACGATCGTAGGGAAAGAAAGGGAGAGACGGAGTACGGGTTCGCGTGCGGGTGATACGACGCATATAAGTAACGCGTCGTGAAGAAGGTGATCCGCGGAGTAAAGTCGGAGCGCGGAAGCGGCGAATAGATAGGCGCAGAAAGAGCGACGAGGACGCGGTGATACGAAGAGGGAAAGGGAGAGACGAAGAGGACGTAAGCAACAGGCAGAGGAAGAGTAGTAAGAGAGCAGCGAACGTGTGATCCAAAATGGCGCTGAATCAAGACGTGGACCAGTTGTCCAAGAGTAATCCCGTCGTCAGGGTCGACCAGAATTCCGAGTCCGATCTCCAGGCTCTCTTCGACACCGTCCTGAAGCCCGACTCGAAGCGGCCGTTGCAGGTGCCGCTGCGCCTGCGCAACCTGCCGGATTCCTTCTTCAATCCACCGTCCACCGGTAGCAAGAGCCCCTCGATCTCGCACTCGCGCGAGAACTCGGCGGATTCCGCGTTCGGTGCCGCCGTTCCTGCGACACCAAACGGCGGCGGCAACGGCGTGCCTAACGGTGGCACGAACGGCAGCGGTGGCGGCGGCGGCGGCGGCGGTGGTGGCGGCGGTGGTAACGCCGCAGGTGCCGCGGGTACCGGCGGTGGCGGCAGCGGAGGCGCCGGCGGTGGCGGCGGCGCAAACGGCACCGCAAACGCGATCGCGGCCGCCGCTGCCGTCGCCGCCGCGGCCGGCCTCACCGTTTCTCATCCCCGCGCCCACAGCAGCCCGGCCTCCCTCCAGCAGACGTACGCGTCGGCACAGCAAGCGCCGCAACACGCGCCGCAACCGCACGCGCGTCACCACCATCATCAGAAGCAGCGCAGCTACGACGTCATCAGCACGGTCGACGACCTGGGCCCGCTGCCGCACGGATGGGAGCAAGCGCGCACCCCCGAGGGCCAGATCTACTTCCTCAAGTAAGTCACTCTCCGCGTCACTCACGTCGTCTCGCGTCGCTTCGCGTTGCCTTCGCGTGTGTCATCGCGTTTTCGTTACGCGACTCGAGACTACCGGGCGAAAAAGAGGAAAAAGGGAGGTATACGAAATCTACGAAACTTTTTTCTGAAGATGCATTTTCCTCATATATATATATATATATATATCTTGCCTTTTTTCTTCAAACTCTTATACTTTTAAAGCCTTTTTTTTTTAAATCAACAATGTACCTGGATTTGTAACAATAGATTTTTTTTTCTAAGTACCTATGTAGGAACAGGTAGAATTTTCTTGTTCTTCTCGAGATTAGGAAGGTTGTTTCATATTGTGTATCTGCTTTGGTCCATTAGATGTTATTTTACGATTTATCTAACGGTAATAATACCTTTTATCGAAATCTCATATATCTCAATGCCGAAAACTGTCTTTATCATCGTATCGGTTTACTCATCCTCTCTCGCTCTTTCTCTTTCTCTGTCTCTCTTTGCTCGTTGCTTCAAGACTCCTGCCGCTTCTCATCACTTGCGGAGGGGAAAAGAAAGACCTCGGTCTCTCCGTTAAGCCTAAGCCTCTCTTCGTTGCTGCCAACGTCCCTTGCCCTCGGAGCTGAACAGGGACGTCACAGCACTCGGTCACGTAGTATATACAACCGGTGTGAATGTGCTAATTAGCATATTCAGGTAAATGGATGTCATTATTGATGCAGGAATCTTAAGAATTTTGGAAAAAAAATCGTACAAAAGAACAGCTTGGTACACATTATAATTTATTTTGTACCGAAAGAACGGTTTTGCTGAATAATCGAAATAACTTGCCGAAAAATTTAACTAGATGCAGATTTGAGAATAATTTTGTTAAACCATCGAAATAAGCATGTATGATGCTCAAGCTGGTTGCTAGAATTTTTTACAACATTATGCTTGAGTTCTACATAATTATTTTGATGATCCAATAAAATTATTTTTTAGATTTGTATCTAGCTAAATTTTAGATATTTTCGTATATATATTTTCTATTAAACAGACGAATGGAAAGAAGTTTTTGATAGCGGCCTAACATGTCAGGTTTCCGGTAACTTGTGATAAAATATACAGCATATGCTCTCTTTCTTTTTGTTTCTTTCTCCTCAAATAAAATTTTAAATTGATTTTAACGAAAATATATACATTAATTGCTCTTTTATATTTTTAAATATTACAAGTCTTTTGTAACTAAAATTTTTTTAATGCAACATTAATCTGAAATATTGACTGAAATATTAAAATTCTATCATTAAAATAAAAAAACTCTATATAGATATAAAGGAAAGGTTTCTATTATGAGATACCGAATTTATTTTGGGTAAATGCTAAAAATCTAGTATTGGCAGAATTACAAAAAATAATAGGTCATTTTGAAGGAAATTTAATAAGCTTTAAGATAATGTTATGTAAAATTTAATTCAAATTTTATTTTTTTTTAAATTAAAGAAATGTAAAAAGTGAGCAAATCGCAAAGTCAAAAAATTGTGCTCCTAATATGAGATGTCCCGAGAAATCGATAATAAAACCCAAAATACATTAGTATTGCAATTAAAAAAAAAAACTTTATTTAATATTTCTAAAATACAAATAAACACAACCAGTGCACATGCAAAATGAATATGCGATGCATTGTATCTAGCTCGCTTTCAGATAGTTGGAAACATCGCAGAAACAGGCACTCGATGTTTATTTCGATTCCTTTTTATTATTGTGTAATAACATTTATACTTCAGCAACGATTTTCACTGTGACGAAGCTATGAAGCATAATTTATTTCATATTAGAAATACGCTGTATCTCATATTACGATTTTCATGCCTTACGGTTTTACGATCACCAAATCTAACGTTTGTAATTAAGTAATTCAACATATCACGTATTTTTCTATTAATACAATCTTACTCTGTCTTCACATGAAGAATTTATTGCCAAATATTTATTAAATAATAAACAAGGTCATCTCAACAAAACTTGAAGACATCCAAATTTTAAAATCTTTTCTTGCAATGACTACAGACATGATCTAATAATGAATTTTCCACTAAATAGTTTTCAATCTACGAACAATAAATTTATGGTGGAACTCATAGATAGCATTTATTAGTTTAGTGGAAACGCCGCTATTTCATATTAGGGACGCTTATTTTATAATAGGGGATTTTCCTCTACTTCCAAATTTTCACGAATAGTCTTTTTGCAAGTATTTCGCTTCTAACTTCGAAAACTATCCGAGATTCTCCAAGAAAAAGTAAATTTATCAGAAAATCTGTCCTTGAAAGTAATTTTGTGGATTTTAGAATTGTCTGTATCACGTCTCTCTGACGTGATGATTGTTGCAAACGGTAACGATTTCCAGGCGCTGTAGGACAGGGCCCGAGAAGGACCCTTTAGATTCGCCTCTGAGGTTTAGTCTCTTGAATGCCTCTGGTGGTATGCCTGGGCCTCCCACCAAGCATCTTTGCTTCCCAACCTGATCCACCTGCACAGCCGTGACTGCCGGGTCCTCACGTGTCACCTGTCGTGGGAAACTCCGTCGTATACTTCGCTTCATCCCTTCCCTATTCCAATAATCCCCCCTTGTCTACTCTAATACAAGGTCGACTGTTTTAAATCTTGATATTATCAGCATCATTTTCATCTCTGAAATTGACGAAATATTCAATATACGGAATACGTTCCTATTTTTGATTGTCTAGACCAGATATATCTTTTTATAGACTAGATGGTTTGACAGCTCTATTAAATATTCTTAAACAAGTTCTTAAACAAGAACTTAAATAATAAAACATTTACATTTTTGTATTTAGATTGCGTATTTGCACATTTCTTATTTTAATTTATTGTAATTACTTTTATTTTTAAAATATTATAATATGTCGGAAGAGTTGTATTAAGTAAAGAAATGAATATTTATTTTCGCATATTCGCAATTTTTGTATTTGATATTTTTATTATAATTATAAAATTGAACTTTTTTCCGAATATTATGATTTTTTTTATTAAGAAGATGGGATTGATTTAAAATTCATTAGGAAATCGTTAAGCTCACAAAATTCTAGAATATACTACAGATGTACGCTTGTTATTGATTCATTAGTTTAACTATATAATAATTTACGATAATATAAATTTACGATAATATAAAACGCTCGATTATTTGACAAAGCAAAATAATAAAATAACCAAAACGAACATAAAAATTGTTAGATTACAATAAAAATATATATTTGAGATGTAACATCAATCAATTCTCATACATTAAAACATTTCGACTCAGAGTCTTCTTCAGTTAACAATACAATTAACCTAATAATCTAAACGCAAATTAAAAAACGGAACTAATGTCATAATTATATCATAAGCAATTAAAGACTTCTTTTTCATCACAATTCTTACATAATTTTAATAAATTTCGTTCTCAGACTATTTTTTATCATTTGACTTCTCTCTTTGGACTTAACGTGATTGTCACTCTCGAACAAGGATTTAGTTTTATCGTATAACATCATGACGATACTCTTATAAACATGATGGGATAACATTTTAGTTGCTTATGATACAATTAGTTCCGTTTTTTAATTTGCGATTAGATTATTAGATTAATTGTATTGTTAACTGAAGAAGACTCTGTGAGTCGAAACGTTTTAATGTATAAGAATTGAGTGATATTGTATCTCAAACATATATGTATATATATATATATGTATTTATTGTAATCTAAAAACTTTTATGCTCGTTTTTGAACGTTATCTTGTTGTTTTGCTTTGTTAATAATTTATGACTTCAAATGACGATTTAAAATTTGTAAGAACAACTTTATTAATCCTTCAATTTTTGCAAAATTTAAAGTGTTTGAACTTTTGTTTGTAATTTAAACTTTAAATTTTGAAATTTACTGAAAGTATATTCCTGTATGCTACTCTTTTTTTCTTAAATCTTGTCTAAACATGTCGAAGTCCAACGAGAAGATAGGCTCCCCTTTACCTGATCCGATTTGGTCATTCAAGAAATCTTACCTGGTCAACCATTTATGTAGCTCGTTTTCTACCTGATATTGAAAAATTGAAAAAGAACGTGCTTTTTTCGAAAGGATACATCTCAATGTCTTTGTAAACAACTAATGCAAGATAATACAGTTTTCTTTCAAAGAAAAAAAAAAGAGGAGAAAGACGCAGAATTTTCTTAAAGCAAAATCCAGTCATATAAAGCGGTTTATCTTTGATCTTTTTGTAAGATATTATTCTAAATTTTGATTTTTTTATTCTCTTTTATTTGTTTTTCTGATTTTTTTGTTAGTTAGACCAAAGTTTACACGAATCTCGTTACATGTAGTAAGGTTATATTAGTGATATATTATTTCAGATTACGATATAAACATCATAAAACTTGATAATAGATAGATATCATCATTCATAGACAACTTATCGCTATTTATACTAATTTATAGACAACTTATCATTAATATATCAAGTAATTTAAGAGAAAACGAAACTAATGGATTGATTGTGTTCTAATTACGCTCTGAATTTTTGCGTACATAGTACTTCTTATCAATATTTGCTGATATATTATCGCATGGAAGATCAATGGGAAATGATCGAATGAATTAAATGCGCAGTGAATCATTTTTACGAAGACATTTATTATTTTAAATACGTTAAATAAAGGTATTTAAAAAATTTTTTTATTTTTAGGATTTTTAAAGAAAGTGCAACTTAACGAATCTCGTGAATGTCATGTAAATTCGTAAAGATGTATCTTGTAAATTAATATTAGGACGGTTTATTGGAGAATAGATTATTAGAAAACAAATAATTTGCATAAAGGAAATAAGAAGGTTCGGCGTGCATTACGTTGGAGTTCTACCGTATGTTACGCCACTAATTTTTCCTATACTAATTTACGCGTTTATGCGCGAATTGAAAGTACCTTCCTCCTGTTCCCGCGTTCATTCCCAATACGGGAAGTAGAACACAAAGGCACATGAAAGGAAGGAAGTGGCTTATCGCACTTTAATAGCTAATGATTAATTATTTATTTCATTATCGACAATCATCGCTGTATGAATATTTCATTCTTATCGAAAGCCATTAAGGCTCTTTACACTGTAACTACATTAAATTATGATGTTCGAAGTTATGCGCATTTTTTTGCAATATAAAATATATTAAAATTTATTAAAATAAATCAATTCTTTTTGCATTTTATCACACGCGTAATTTTTTTTGTGTCATCCTCATAACAATGAATCTGAAAACTCATTGAAAAGAACGCGGGCGCGTCTTTTTTTCTTTTTTCTTGTTAAAGTTCAGTTTTTCGAGTCTAACGCGCATTCTATTTTCTACGGAACGTCGGCGATTTTTGCGGAAACAGAATGCAGAGCTCGTTTTTTTTTTTTGGTAGGCGTAATACGAAGCGCAGCGAGCGTGAGTTCGTCGGTAAAGCGCGATGCAAGGTGCAGCGAAGCGAGTTGCACGCTCGCTGCATTATGCGGTAATGACCATCGGGAAGACCGTCTCTATTCGTTTTCTCTAACAAAACAATAGTATCTGTCGCGTAAATATCAGCGATACTGTTTGTAATATTACGTATATTATATATTTCGAAGTCTTATATTTCGTATTTTTGCGTATACCTATTTTTTTTCCTCTACATACAATTTTTCCTTCTTTTCTCTCATTTCTTTTCAATATGTATACTTTTCGCTGATTTTAATTGATATCTTATTTGTTTTTTTTCATTGAAGTTTTTCATTGAAAGTTATTATTGTGATATTTGCACTTTTCATATTTTACATATAATACCATTAACATTATAGATCTATAATATTAATTCTAAATCTGTAGTTTTGAAGCTAATCGTTTCTCGCTATCGAAAAAGAACGAAAAAGACACATTATAAATTTCATAAAGTGAATAAAAATATGCATGCGCATATTCATATTTCTGCAGGAAGTACATCTATTCTCATTATTGTAACATCATTAAAAATCATTACAAAAATTACTAAAAAAAAACAGATACCTCTCACCATCTATTTAAGATTAATTATTATTTAACTCTCTGTAACTTGAATCTTTTTTAGCACAAGCGAAACACTCTCAAATAATTTATCCGAAATATATTATATATATAGGAAAGCGGAGTTTATTTCCTCCTCTTAAAATTTTTTGTTTAGTAGTGAGATAATCAACATCTCATATAATAGAGATGTTGAAAAGTAATCCTGAGTTTTTTTCCATATTTTTTGAAAGCCTAGGCCAGTATAAAAAACTAGACTGAAGAAAAAGATACCCATACTACAGATGAAGGATAAAAATATGATTGCAAACGGAGAGTTAAAAATATAATATAAAATAACAACAATTTCCAAAGTACGCCTTCATACCAGTTATACCAGTTTTTTGCGCGTTGAAAAAAAAACTTTTCCATGAAGACTTACTCACTGACTCGTTCGTTCTTCTTCATTCTTTCTTTCCGCACACGTTTGTCCAATTACCATCGACCGTTCCAAGCTTTTGGATCTTATCCAACGCTGAGGCTTATTAGAATCTAATTTGCGTAATTGAAACGTGATTTCAGCCGCGAATGTGCCGAGCGCTTACCGGATGATTTCGTATCGCACGCCATCGCCGTTGCGTATTAATATCGCGCATTCACTCCGCATTCTTATTACAAAAAAGCATCACACAGTGCGTATATTTTAAATCCTTTGTTTACCTCATTTTTGAACTTGAAAAAGAAAAGGTGTCCAACTGTCTCATAAAAAGATACTCGATACTCTCTCTCCATTTCAGTGTCGAAAAAACATCCTTCTTTCTTTCCTATTACGCGTCCGTGTCCGGACAAACAATTTGACTTCTGCGTATTCTCGCAACTTCCAGACGCAATAAACACTTCGCAAAAATCGCATCAGCAAGTATAGTCTTTTTTCTCGCATCTGCAAAATCGATTTGCACATCGTTACAAAGAAATCTATTCTTAAATTTTTACTCTTAATTTTTAAGCATACCGTATAGCTGCGAAAGGAAAACACGTGTAAATTAAGCGGACAAAAAATGCGCTCTCTCGGAGAGAAGATCATACTAGAGAAAAGAAAATATTCCACGCATGTGTCAACACATTCGAGGCTATTCGAAAACATTATTTTTGGATGAAATGTGTGCGCTCGTACTCGTTAAATGAAAAATTAATAATAACGCAGCTGTACACGCTTTGTTTGTAAAAATGATAATTCCTCTTATGGAAGAAATCGAAATTTATTATTAATAATTAATTATTGGAAGTGACTTTTGCTAGATTCATTAACGCAAATTATTTCTATGGTTTGCAGTTAACTAAATTTATTTTCTCTGTACGTAATATAGTATTTAAATCTTAATAACGTCTACGACAGGTAATAATGAACTAAATTATGATAAAAACTAATTAGTGAAAGCAGACTTTAAACGTTCCATTTGATATACGAGTGAGTATTCTTTTTTAATATGACCAAGTATTGGAGAATTTTACGTGATAGCAATTGCTTGTAAAGCAATTTTAATGCGTCGTAATTAAACGCGCATTTTTTCATACATCTTATAGCCCCAACGATATTTGATAAAGTTTAGATTTTAATTTTAGAAATTAATGCCCTTTCTTTCTAGAAAAAGTACGCGTTTCTCGATTATGCAAGGTATTTAAAATCACGAAATCAGAAGTTTTTCCTTCTTGATCGTTTTATTGGATATAGGTGAGACAATGGCTCTTGGTTAGCACTTGAGCGTGTTCTTATCGCGATGCTCGTCTTTCGTCAGGCAGGAGACGCAAGCATTCGTTCAAGGTTTCCGACGTTCGCGCCGATTTACGAAGCAACTACGGCCGAGTCACGTCTTATCGGAGTTGAATACGCAATACCTCGGTCGATTGTTCAAGAGAACTCGGAAAATAACGGACTGATTAAGAAAAGCCATTAGGTTTTTGCATTTATCTTGGTGAACCATTGTCTAAATTGACACTAAAAGCGGGATCCTTTTCAAATTGTACCATTAGTCAGCGGTTATTTTTGAACTTTATGAAAATAGAAAATTCATTAAGGTTTGCGAACACACAATTATTGTCATAAATGTCAGAGGAGTATTTCGTTACACCCGGATATTTCCGATCATTGGCAAGTGAAAGTTGTACGCGACATCATAGCTGTTGCAAGGTCGAAACTGAACACACATTCTGTTATCTTCTGCTGTGCATCCGAATTTTTATTCACGATTCGAGACTGCGACAGTAATAAAATCCTAGCGCTAGCATAATGAAATCAGCGAAAACGCGCTAAAAAGAAAAATAATAAATAATACATTAGGATCACTCACACGGCACTAAAACACAGTAAAATGTTTGAATGAGAAAGAAAAACAATAGATACGCAAGGTATAATTTAGAATTAAATAGTGTTTTCGTATTGTATGAATATATATTATATTTTTTGACCAATTCGGAGACATTATGTCTCGACGACAGAATATATTTGAATGACAATAGAATTTTCGAGCAAAATTTACCGTTGATGGCATCGTGATGCGCCATCGTTGGTAAAGACGACCTTCTCACACCGTGCCGCTCTGTGCTGCACCGAGGCTAAAGACCCCGACACACCTGTACGCGAGAGAGCTTAGACGACAAATGCGAATGCCAGATACGAGGACAGATCGCTGAGAGTACAGGGCGAACGTATCGAAAGTTCAAGGCGACGTGAGCAACGCGCGTTGCGTGAAATTTGCTCGATGTATGAAGGAATGAATAAAAACATTTTACTTCTCTGGCTGTTAAAGCTCTGCTTTACATTTTTACAAATGCGTTTTACAAATACGTTTGTAATTTACAAACACAAATTTAAGACGGGAAAAAATATATAATGTATCTCTAAAAATATATAAGATATATTTATACATTTTTTAAAATAAAAAGTTAAAATATAAAAGTATTTTTAAATAAATTTATTTACTTTAATAATAATTTATAATAAAAAATATTTACATTTTTAATGAATATATAATTTTAATTCATCTATTTTGATAAAATTACTGGGTTGTCACAGGGAAAACTGGGAAAAGTCAGGGAAATTAAAATTGGTCATGGAAACCGAGAAAAGTCAGGGAAAAATGTAAAAAAGTCTGAAATTTCGAAATTTGCTCAAATAATTGTTATAATTTTTTAAATATTATATCTGACGTTTAAGCTTTTTCATGCTGACGCTTGACGCTCATTTTCAGCGTTAAAACAGGTCACGTGATCAAAATTGATGCTTGGTATTCGTCAATTTTGATCACGTGACCTGTTTGACGTTAGAATCAAGCGTCGAATGTCAGCATGAAAATGCCTTATAAAATGCGTTTAAAACTTGTGCACTTTAAACGATTTTAATAAAATAATTAAAATTTTATTCAGTATTTTTTATTTGATTCCTCTTTTTCATCATAACTACATTCTTTTTTCCAAAATTAATTAATTTTTTGCTGGCTTGAATTTGCAACCAAAATTAAACTAAGTTTTTTCCGTTGTTCTTAAGTCTAAATGTAAAAATTTACATATTTTATGTTACTCATGGAAAATTTTTCATTTTTATCTGGAAAAATCAGGGAATTTTAAAATTCATTTTCTGTGGCAACCCTGAATTGGAATGTATAATAAACAGTATTTTTAAATAAATGATTGTTTATTAAAATCTATAATGACATTTTTGAAAAATTGGAGAAATTGATTATACAATAGAATGATACAGAAATGTCACAAATAAATTGCGGCTGTAAGAAATACTTTCATTAAAACACTAATCAAGCAAGCACTTAGTTCGTGGATCTTCACGTGCAGGTCGTTTATTATCGTTCTCCCATAAGGATCCCATTAACTGAAGCGTTATGTTCCAACACGCGTTGCTCATTTTCGCGAACATAAGGTCGCGACGTCAGCGATTTCACGTGTAGAGAAACGAGAAATAGTTATCCGTATGAATCCGGATGGCGTCGAAATGTTTTTATCGCTAAATTTTACGTACCGCTAGTAGACTGCTTGTCAGTAGAATCATCATAAATATCGCATGTGGCATCTTAATCGCATCGCGTATGTTGTTCCATTAATCTTAATCTTGTATCCTATATAAAATGGATCTCACTGATTTGTATGGTCCACGTTTCTTCCATATAATTATAATATTTTATTTATAAAAAATTTCTCATAGGTTCTTTTCTTTCTGAAAATTAGCTTGGAATTTTAAGTATCAGATTGAAATTATTCAATATACTTTTTTAATGTATAAGAAAATATTTCTCTTAAAGGATTGTTTTATTTTCAAATTTTCAGAATTTATTTTAATTTTGCGTAAATAACTTGCGAAAATATTTTTTGTAATAATTTTTTTTTAAAAAAAGGAGCATACATTAAATTCTTCAAACGTGGACAGTTTTACATAAATATATACAAATTAGACACGTTGATTATTTAATATTTTCAATACACAAATTATTTGATATTTCAACCAATGTATCTTATCTTATGTTGCCTTCAAAAAAACGTTTAATTAATTTATCGTTTGAAGATTAAATTGTCCGAAACTAATTAATGTCAATATAATTCGTATTTTGATATAGATAATCTCTTTTCATGAGATATCAACTTTATAGTTTCCTATTCGCGCATAATTCCGCTTATATTTATATAACTCGTTTCCTTTTAGCGTTGCGCAAACAAAAATCTAAATGCAAAAAATATTCGATGCTGCGATTAAGATTTGTTTGAGATAAATTTGTAATTGACTATTTATTTTCTGAAATTTTTTTGAAAGTGATAAATCAAATTGGCGGTGATAAAATTCAGTTATTTTAATAACTTGTGAAATCCCTGTAGTAAGCTCCTAAGTAACACAGCAGCGCTAAAAAAGCGATTGTATACGCTTTTTTAGCGCTTTGTTAACGCTTTGTAAACGTTATGTACTACTTGGGCTTTCTTTCTAGAATTGTGCATTATGAGATCGTTGACATTTGAGATTCGCATCACCTTTTGTGCAAGAAATTGTGAATTTTACGAATGTACGGGTATTTAAACAGATGTACCTGGGATCGTCTAACATATAAAGAAGAACATCCCAAACATTGGATACTTGATTTCGTCGGACGCACGCAAAACTGGGGGGTTGCGAGAACTGGGGGAATCGTATCGTTAGAACGTTGGAACTTCAGATCTTTGGACCGATTCGAATGCGACGTGAGAGGGTAAAAAGGACGAGAGCCATGAGTGTCTTAACGGTAAAGGGCGAGAGGGATGGGAAAACAGTAGGGTGCAAGGAGTCGGCGAGAGCCGACGGAACCGACGAAGGAGAGCAGAGAGCAACGGTGAGCGTCGATACGAGAGTGTCTATTTACGAGTTGTCCGGCGCCGTGATGTCCGGAGTAAAAATACACCGCGTAGAGTCCGTATGCCGTACGCGCGCGCGTGCACACACAGCAAAACTCTTATAATTCTCTACCGCGCTAGGCGCTTGCTAGCGCTCTCTCAGCTCTCTCGGGTCTCTCAATGCCCCTCCCTCCCTCCTCTCTCCCCCTGCCGTTGCTCTCATCCCCTCCGCGGGGCTCCTCGCGGCCCGTAACAACTGCGGAGGGGCGGCGCGGCGCAATTCCGCTTCTTTCTTATTGGACAGCGGCCAACCGAGAGCGGCGAAAAGCGATAGAGAACCACGCACATAGAGCGCGCGATTAGGGTGCGAAACGTAATTGCGCCGTTATATAGGGTGTTTCGTTATTCCCTATATGTTTTTAATTTTTCAGAGTAATGTATGAACGCGAGTATATATAATCGCGGACTGACCAAATTCGAGATATGTCAAATTCGATATATTATCAATAGAACGTTATGTTTTATATTGAAGCAGAGGAAAGAGAAGGGAGGAAAGAAATTGCAATTATTTTATAAAATATGAGAAATATATTTTTATAAAAAAATAAAAATGGACTATGAATGGAAAATGATTCGAACTATAAGAATCACGTTTTGTAAATTTTTATTTAAATAAATTTTTACTCCAACTTCGATTTTGTTTACCCTAAAAGTAAATTAATGCTAATTATAAACTGTACCGTCCAAATATCTTCGATCTGATTAATAAATTGACCTGAACGAGCGCGTCGGGTCGGCGTGTTTACAAACGCGTGCCCGTTGCAAGGCAGGTACGCGTCACGCCAGGTACGTCTGTGGCTCGACGTGTAGATGCAGAAATATAATCGCGCAATGACGTCACACGCGCGTGCTGTGCAAAACAGACTTCCTCCCGTTCCTTTGCCGTTGTCCGAAGCCGAACTACGGCACGGCAAATCCATCGTTGTGACGACGAGAAGTATTGTACCTACTTGATAAATAATATGAGTTATAGTATCGTTCACGTTCACTTAATCTCAAAGTTCAATAGAATAAAAACACTGTCTATTCTATTTAAATAATATTGAACGAGATGAATGTGACACAAAATTATGAATCAAAAAATACACAAAGACTTATTTGATTAGGACTCTTTGATTAGGAATGATAAGTTATCAAATAACAATCTGGAAGCTAAGTAAATAATTCGGTTGCCCAAATCGAGATCTAAAGTATCTGTTGATTTAAAGATATGCGATATGTGTACTATGAATGGTTATTAGATAACAAACTTCTTTATTTTTCAATAACAATCAAGTTTACGTAACAGAATATAATATTTATTTCTAATACACATGTCCTATTTTTGCAATAAACATTTTTGCTTTATACAAATAAAAACAATTATTCCTTTTAATCGCGGATGGTATTATTTGCCATTCAACATCCGAAAACCTACTCAACTCTGCGAAATATGTAAAAGACTAATCTCATTATTTTTAATTAACCCAGAGTGTGTACAACGTTCGCGAGAATCATCGCGAATATTATTCTCTATAACAAAAGATCGGCAAGATTAAGAGATCGGCTTTATTTCGGGCGTTAAAACCTACGTTCTAACCCACGTCGCCTCGTCGCTTCGCTTCGGTCTTTTGAATGGGAGTATTTTTAGCACGCGCCTACTATATGTGGATAACTGTACGCGCCGCACCGCGTATTCAGTTTCCGTGGATCGAGCGGCTTGAGCAAGCATTAAAGTGTTCGATGTGACATCGAACGGAAGTCAAATTTCGCACAATCCTAATGGAGACACAATTCGCTGAATAAATGTATTTTCACCTAGACCGCGATTGTTTTGCCTTACGTTAGTTTTATATCGTCAGTTTTATAACGATATAAATTAAAACAAAAATTAAGAAAAATGTTGAACTCTTAGGATAAATTACGTATCCCAGATGACGCTTTTTTTCCGTAGCAGAGGACTGTTATAATCATAAATTATACATTAATAAGATATGTAATGATATATTTAATATGTTCAGTTGTTTCGAATGACGAAGCTTAATTTAATCTAACGTATACAATCTTGTTTGGTTCGATGTTTTAGTCTATCTTTTTATATTGAAAATTTACAATATATTTGTTTATCGAACATTTATCTATTCGTTTGTTTACTCCTATTGTTTAGTTGACGGAATGCATCGGAGAGACTGAACAAACTGTGCTGTGACTGAATTTAATTTGAAAAAAAAAAAAATGTTTATTTAAAATCTTAAGGTCTCATTTGTGGAATGTAAATCCTCGTTGTTGCTCTGTGAAAATCGGTTTGAAGAATCTTGATCTTTCTATAAACCTCCTTTAAAATTTCAGACATTGTCCCTTTACGTATTATCCCGCTAATTATTCACTTCTTTTTGCAGTCACCTGACACGCACCACGACATGGGAAGATCCGCGGAAAACAGCCGCTGCCGCAAGCGTGGCCGCAGTAGCCGCGGCAGTCGAGAGCAGCAAATCCAACGCGCTCGGTCCATTGCCCGATGGATGGGAACAGGCGCGTACAGCCGAGGGCGAGATCTATTTCATCAATCACCAGACTCGCACCACTTCCTGGTTCGATCCGCGAATTCGTAAGTTGAATTCTTTTCCCAAATCCTACAGATTAAGCAACATATAGACTACAATGGAGACGCTACCCCGAATCTAAACATTAATTTAAGAATTAAAGTTCTCGATACTCACTATTTAATCATCGAACCAGATTGATTCAAATTTTTTCGCTTCCGCATTTTCCAAGTTTTTGAGAATTTTCTGACTTTCATCTGGAGACTAGAATTTGTTCTCGTCTAATTTATTTTAATAAATATGCCGAATTTGAATGTAATTAATTAAATTCTGGAAATTCTGGTGTAAAACTTGAGAATTTCTAAAATAGAAATCGGAATGTAGTGGCTCTAAATATTATTGAAGTTTGACAAAAATTAAAATAGGTCGCAAGATTTATATCAATTGGCGAGGAATCTTTCTCGACAATGCGATTCACTTTTATCAATCATATTTTTATATTGTTGACTAATCCTCATTTCTTATCGTATATTCATATAAGATATCATTCCTTCAGCATCGCATCTCCAAAGAACTCCGGCGGCTGGCGCGATGCTGCCACAAAACTGGCAACTTCAACAACCCACCGGTATCCAAAGCAACCAGAATCTACAAGCCTGCCAGAAGCAGAAGATTCGTCTTCAATCGCTGCAGCTAGAACGTGAACGTTTGAAGCAGCGACAACAGGAAATTATGCGCCAGGTTGGCATTGTGAGTCGTCCTTTAATCTGGAGGCTTGATCGCGTGACATTTGTAATAATCATTTTCGATATTCACGCATTTTTTTTCGTTGCAGCAACAAGAGATGATGCTGCGACAGAGCACCACGGATGCCGTCATGGATCCGTTTTTGTCAGGCATTAACGAGCAGCATGCACGCCAGGAGAGCGCCGATAGCGGCTTGGGACTCGGTTCTGCATATTCACTGCCTCAGGCTTCCGACGACTTCCTAAACATAGACGAAAACATGGATGGCACGAGCGGTAAGAGCGGCCCGTTCGAAATTCACAATTTTTTCGGAATATAAAGCCTTTTTATACAGCATTTTCAAAATCCATCGCCATTATCACGCTTATAAGATTCTAAGCTAAAAAGAATGTTTATTCGCTTGCTTTGCTGTGCCATTAAGTCAATTTTCGATTTATGAATAATTGTTTTGCGCGATTGTTCCGATTGCAGAAAGGCACTGTGCGTTGAATGATCTTACGAAACGATTATACCGAAGCCATAAATACATAAGTACGTATTTGCCACAATATCACATTTTGTTTAGTCATACTTTGAATTCGATGAATTCTTTTACAGACGGAGGTGCGCCGATGGACACGCCGGATCTTTCAACCTTGAGTGACAATATCGATTCAACAGATGATCTCCTGCCGTCACTTCAGGTAGGTCATTTTACATGGTGACGATTGTTGCAAGCCTGTTGTTAAAACCCTTTGATTTGCGGTCTTTTGTATCAACAATTGTTATTGTTTCAGCTGAACGAGGAGTTCAGCACCGATATTTTGGACGACGTGCAGTCACTCATAAATCCTAACACGACCAAGCCGGAGAACGTGCTGACTTGGCTATAGGATTAGAAGTGATACTGCGGCGGATGTCGGCCTTTTTAAAAGGATAGGTATTCAGGTTCTCGAAGTGGAAACTTTATTCAGATCTAGACATTAACTTGCGGTTAATTAATTGCATCATTGAGCAATGTTGTTTTCAATATTTTCAACCAATGATGCAAGTTTTATTTCTTTATAATTTTGTAGGTTAGATTATATTAGATTAGGATAGGATTAAGTGTCTACTTCGAACCTAAACACCTATTTTTTTTATTTATTTCTTTTTATTTGGATTTTTGCGGGAATATATTACCACGCGAAACAATCAGGACATCGTTGGAATATACTTTTTCATTTCAAGTTTCTCATAACGGAATGATAGAATCGAGAATTGAATTTTTGCTCAATACGTAATGACTTTGTTATTAAGCTGTCTCAGACGCTCTAAAATATCAAAATTTAAGAAACAAATTTAAATATAGATGTTTATATGTGCATGCGATTATAAATATGCCATTGTAAATATATAAGTCTCTTTTTCTCTCTTTTTGTCTTTGGAAGGTATTGGGTAGCTTAATGGAAAAATTTTCCTATCAAACGAGAGATTATTAATTAGTATTGCATATGTTATAAGGAATTTTTAATGAAAAAATATTTTCTCGTGATACAAACGATTAAATAAAAAGTAAATTCACTATAATTTTGCAATACATCATGGTAGGTATCGCATTTCTTTTGTAAAGATGAAAATCCAAATAAAAAGATGTTTATATTTCGTTATATGCCGTCTGAAGGAAGGAAAGAGAGAAGAAGTAAATGAAGGACTATATACGAATTTATTTTACCAGCAAGCATGTTAAACGTAATTGTTAACACATTTAGTCCTTCAATTTTCTTTTTCATTTCTTTCTTTGTTAAACAATATTATATTTTATATATATGCAACGAAAATTTATATATATATATATATATATATATATATATATATTCCGGATTCATATTCGTTAAACTTAACAATCTTATAAGATCATGATTTTTGTTGCATATGTTGGTATCAAGAGATCGTACAATATTTGTGCTCCCAGCTTGTAATTATATCTTCCCATGGTTTTTGCACGGAGAACAGTTTAGTTGTAAAAGTTAATATAGAGAGACTATGAATGAATTATGAACAATTTCAAACAAATTTCAAAGTGCCTGATACAAAAATATTTTGTCTCAACATTTTCTAATGCGAGTCGATTTGCTTGCACGTTTTCGCGCGTGAGGGATTTGGTGCTATTTATATCTTGGGTGCATGTAATTGAAAATTGTTATAAATGTTATTAATATAAATAATCAATTATAGCAATTATTGCTATAATTGGTTTTTAATTTTTGATACTAATACTTACAGGCTTATTGTAGATGCACTGGCAATCTTGGGATGTAAATTATGAATACTGACGAAGTCATAATGCTCGAAGATCGTTGAAGATCTTTGAAGTTGCGGAGCAATTGTAATGTTTACTGGATGAAGATAGAAGATATTTTAATACAGCATACTGACGTTAATAATATTTCGAATATGACATACGGAATTGTACAATGTTTAATCAGCTCTTTAAATCGCATATACATGTATTTGAAACATGTTATGTCTGCGATCTTGTTTGTAGTATAATTTTTTACGAACGATATGCTTCAAAGCAGAGTGCCTTGTCTTTGTAATCAATTAATGTGACCATCATTACTCATCGTTTTTTGCTGCATTAACCGTCCATAGAAAACATAATAAATGTAGTTATTAAAAATAATCGTATTTCTAGATCGTCGGCTAAATATTTTTGCCGCGAAAAAATGCAAAAGAAAAAAAAAATATATTTTTTTTATATGTAAAGTCTATACTCTTGTTACAAATTGCAATTATATTGATATTTTTCGAGAAATGCTATTAGATTGTAAACTTCTCACTTATGTTTTATACTATCAATTATATAATGGAGATTGCCAGAGCGAGAAGAATATCTGGTATTTATAGATCTATATATCTTTTATCTTAAGGAGTTCGCGTTCTGTATCTAGCGAAGGGTACTGAAGTAGCGCGGAAGAAAAAAGGCCACTAACATTGAATTTTTCGTTATCGCGAATTAACTCACGGCCTATTTATTACTGGAAATCATAAAATATCCGGTAAAGAAGATAACGCGTATATGCAATTACATGTGGCAGCTGAAAATATTTGGAAAGAGATTTACGCGACTATTTCCATTACTTAGCAAGTGGCAATGTCTATTTTGATTGATATATAATCAGAATTGACATAATTGATTAATAAATTTTTGTATTCATAAACAATGTAATGTTTATAAACAACAAAGGTAATATTTATAAACAACAAAGGCAAAAATTATATCGAATTATGTTCATCAAATGAATATTAACGCACTTGTGCCATGAAATCGAAATAGTCATGTGAATTTCTTACCTTTTTGTATATTAAGGACTTCGACAATCTTATATCATATAAAACTTTTTGTAATATCAGCATTCTCCCGCCTTTTCCTGTAGTCGGGAAAAGTCTCGGAGAAATTTGCGTTTCGTTATTCGCACGCTCCTGCGTTGATGTCTCATTCATTCAACTGGTTGACCGTGCGAATATCGAATTTTTGATCGCTTGATTTTTTTTTTCTTTTAAGATAGTAAAGAAAGGGCGATCATGTTGTAAACGTTGATTTGACATTTGTGTCATTCACTGTATTTTTGGACCGACACTCTGGAAGACGGGACGTCGCACGTTGAACACGGTGTGAGAAATTGAGAACGTGATCTTTCTTATTTTATATATACAAGTTCGATCATCTTACAATTGATTGTATTCGAGATATATTTTAATACCATTTTTAAGAACCGGATGAAAAATACGCGTTTTGAGTTTTATACAGTTTTGAGTTTCTCTTTTTTATTCGCTTCCTCTTATCTAAAAATTCCAATTTTATTCAGTCGCTTTTTAGTTTTGTTTTATTCGAGTTCGCCGTGTTTTATGATTTATAGCGATGTCCTTTTCCAATTGACGTTACCGTCGAAATTAGTAACGTTTTCTGGTATCATGAAAATCGACCCGACCGAGTCTTCCAGGAACGTCATGTAAATCAAGCGCGTTTAATGTATTATTTTAATTGCAATTTAACGATTAATATTTACCATACTGTATCTTGCTTTTAGTCTAAACTCAGTGTAGATTACGTTTTGGAGAGCATTGCGATACGAAACTTACGTAAGTGCCTTCATGTTGAAGACGTTCTTAAGACGAAAATGCAAGTTCCGATCTATGTTAATGCGTTGAATAGACTTTTAGATCGAAAACTCCCCGCTTTAGGCTGCGCATTCGCCTCCATAATATCTGAGATTATACATGAAAAGCAATTAGTTGTTTAATGTCAGTATTTAAATATGCTCATTGGCAATAATTTGTGAGATACATTTTTATATCGATAACAAGTGCCTTAGTAATAACGATAACAATAAATATTATTTACTTACGTAGTATTTATTTTCTTTCATCTTTCCTCTCCGCTTCATTGTTAATACTGTACATCATACAAATATTTTGTAAACATTTGTCTAATAACTAGTGTTTAGTATTACTATATTCTTATTAGTTATAACAATCCTTCTTTTCCTCAGTCCTATTGCTCATGGTCGAGCGTGATGACTTTTCTCATATGCCTGTGATGCGCACGATGATTGTACAGTCATATGGGGGACCTACCTAGTTTAAAATTGATTCTGAATATCAAAATTTTTTTGTTAGAGAAATGTTCTTAGCAAAGCGTATAAAAAGAAGATCATAAGAAACCACCGCACAAGTTATAGTTTGTGATATTTAATTATTATTACATTAATTAAAACATTACATTATGTTCTTAGCAAAGATACTCTTGGTGGTTTGTCATTGTCTGCCAAGAGCACTTATGAGAGTGTACGACAATTTTTCAAACTCAAGAGGAATTTAACGAGTGTTTTATTCAATATAATAGCTGAAGCAGTTTTCCTAGTATAAATATAGATTATTGTCTAGTAAATATTAATAGATTATTATTAGTTAAAGTATTGCATAGTCCATTTAATATACTGGTTTTTTTTTCAGTAAATATATTCAGATTTTGCGCATGTTTATGCGTAGTAACTGCAGATAAGCGTTACATCTCAGCTAAACATTTATGAAATATTTATAAAATGATTCTAAAAATTCAAAATAACGTTCCAAGAGTATTTTGAAATATCTCCGAAATATTTAATGTAAGATCATTAAATAATTATTAAACATTTTATTGTTATATAATATACATTGGAGAGCACGAACATAGTAAGTAGCGCACGAGACTTGCTATGTCAGAGATCCCGGGTTCGATCCCAGGCAGATTCAAGAATCTTTTCATGCGCTTCTAGCTTCTCTTCGGTGGTCTGACAAACCACCGCAATTATGATTTTAATATTTAAAAGTATATGCAGCTAAATATGACTGTAACGAGTTGCAGAATACAAGGGCTAATCTTATATACTTATACTCTCTGGGTCTTCTTATAAGTCTTATATATTATCTATTATTTATATAAAACAAAGAAAAAAGAAGGCTACGAGCCAAAAATTATTATGTAAAATAAACATGATAACAAAGAATGTAAAAAAAAAATAAAAGAAACAAATGTTTTAAGTTAAAAATTTAATATAAAAAGCTAGCAGACGTTTTGCGATCGGATTATTTTCAATGTTAAAAACATACACAACAGTCGGGAAAAAAAAACAAAAACATAATAAATTATCTTTCGCTCTGACGCTGGTAACAAGAAAACGAATGTCATAATGTACATATTTATAATATATAACGGAAAAAGAAGTACGCATAATAAAAGCTACTTGTAGTCAATCATTAAAATGCTTATAATATCAATTTTAGTAAACCGAATGAAAGTTTTTTGATTAAAAGTGAACGCAAATATGAGTCTGTAGAAAAATATAATATAAGTGAAACTATAGTGTAAGATTGAAATAATATGACATGAATGTAAATTATAATATAATGGACTTTTATAACGCTAGATAACAATAGTAAAAAAAGAAGAAAGAAGAAAAAGAAACAGATCAACCATTAAAGATTAGTATACAAAACAATGTAATATATAAGATGATACATAGCAAAATTAATTAAATATTAGGTGTTGGAATTAATTCGTAGCGTTTTTTAATGAAAGAATGTTATTTATTTCACATGAGCATTAAAAAATACATTAATGAAAGTACTTCCCATCACTTGTAAAACGCTACGAATTAATTCCAACACCTAATATAATATTAAATATTAAATATTAAATATTAAATATTAAATATAGAAAATAAATATTTATTCAAATTTCGTAAATTTTTTTTCAGCGTAATAGTATTATTGGCGTCGTCGGTCAACATAGGCGTCGACGTTGGCGTCGTCGTTGGCCTGGATAATTTATCGAGATCAAAGCTATTGGAGCCATTGGATTATATCTCTTATTTTCATTTTTATAAAGTCTAAAATTATGACATAAGACATCTTTAAGTCGTTTTTTAGACGCAAAAAACGTCTTATGACCTGATTTTAGATACTTTTTGTTATCTGAGATATAAATTCACACATAATCATACAAACATTTAACATCCAGTTAGACTGTTTAAGGCATTGATTTCTATAGTTATCACATATACAGTCCCATAAGATATTATATTGTTTAATATATATATATATAAAACTTTCCAATAACTACTCGCGAATCGAAACATGCATGAAATTTCTATGATATACGAGAGTATACTATAACAATCGTAATAAATAAAATTTTAAAAAGTATAGATGATAAATGATCCTCTCGTAATGACAAAATGAATAAAAGCAAAAAATTTCTTTTGAAATATACTTTTTTTATATTGAAATTTTATCTACGATTCTATATACTTTTTTTCTGTCATTGGATTCTATATACTTTTTTTCTGTCAATGGGTTCTATATACTTTTTTTTGTTAATGGATCTTTTTCTGTCAACAGAAAAAATACTTGTAAATGCTAATAAACATTTGAAGCTTTTCTGCATGTATATTAGACGTGATGAAAGAGAAAAAGGATATTTTTTGCAGATATTTTTTGCTGGCTGCAAAAACTAAGAGAAAGTTGTTTAAATTAAACTTTCTATATATAATAAATGCTTTTTAATTCTATATGCAATACTTATTTCTATATACAATATTTATTTCTGTATACAATATTAGTATACAATATTAGCATACAATATCAAAAATTATAATATTATTATTTCCAATAAAAAATATTGTATTTATGGAAACAAGAATAAGATTTATACATATTAAGGGGAAACACCTGTGACGAAAAAAAAGGCTATTTTTTTGAATTTTTTTGTGAAAACTAATAGCTCTTGTATGAATTATCTTTATATATTTAAAGTACATACATTTACGAAATTTTATTACAAAAAATTCAACATTAATATTTCTACCCTCAATGCTCATTAATGTGCATCTCGTCTTGAGAAAAAACATGGATACATGGGTGTTCGTGCTATGTCTGAACGGGAGCTCTAAAATAAAAAATTTTTTTTTATTTTAAAGTATATAAATGCAGTTTCAGTGGACTAATTTTTTGATAAAATAATTTCATCAAAATTATAAAAACAAAATGACGCTGTTTTAAAAAAAGAAGTCCCGATTTTGCGAAAAAAATCATTACTTTTTTTATTGTTTTTCAAAACATAATCCGATTAAAAAATTCGTACGGTTAAGACAATTTTGTTGTAAACATTCTGTCCAAAATTTAAGTCATTCAAAAAAAGCATTACAAAAAATGCAAAAAAATCTTTTTTAATCCGATGTTCCCTCTTAATCCTTACTATATCAGGCACAAGATAGTGTTTTATTATACAAATCTGGATGTGTGTGTGTGTGTGTGTGTGTGTGTGTGTGTATCTCGAGAATCCGTCTATTTTTTATCTATTTAAAATAATTTAAGAAATCTGCAAAAATTTTAAATGATGGAAAATGAACAATGAAACATACTTTCATAGAATAATTGTTTAAATTTTATAATTTAATTCATCAAATAAACTTGCACGAATAGAAGAATCAGGCACAAAATACTCAGAATTGGACCATAAGAGTTGATAATGCAGAATGTTCATAAATATTATTAAATTTTATTTTGATAGTGTTATTTCACACTTTAATAGGAATGCTTTAAAGGAAAAAGAAACACAAATTTTTTAATTTTTTTATTAATAAAAAATTAATAATTTATTTATATTAGGGATGATACAATACTTTTGAAATCAGTATTATGTAATGAGATAAATAATGTCATCTAAGTTCTTCTTAGAGGGCTTGATCGTCTTATTTAATTTTTGAAATTTTACGTTTCTTAATATTTAAACTCTTTAATAATGACGATATATAATTTTCTCTGTAGTAAGAAATAATATAAAACGCAAGCTGATAGACAAGTAAATAAAAAGGAAGGATGATAAAGATATTATATGTTATCCCCAAACAGATTATTGCACTTGTTCTTTGTGATTCGATACATGGAGTTTTTTCAGCCGATTATAAAAAGCCGATGAAAAAACGGTACTTGACATTCTCTCCCCACGAACAAGGCCGTACCTAATAATGGAAGCGCCGCGAGAAAAAAACTCCCCTTCTCGACAGGTTGATACCTATTATATATATACGAGTGACTGGTAATACGAGATCGCACGCATAAAAAAATTAAAACCCCCCTTCACGTTCAACAGGTTGCACCCATTCGAGGAGGGGTCAGTATTCGAAGTTACCCTTCCGCCACTTTAAATCCCATCTAGGGTGAGTGTAATATACGACTCCGTTAACGTTCTATTGAACGTTTATACTAATTAATAGTAAATGGTTTCTCACTATCTATATTATATATTGTTACAATGTAAAAAGAAAATATAAATTATAAATTACAAAATTATAAAATATAAAATAATACGATATAATATGATAATAGAACATATATAATGTAATTAAAATAGAAAATAATAATTTGCAATTTGTTTTAAATTAGATTTGAATTTGTGATCAAAGATTTAACAATAAATGCATCGAAATGTATTTGATTGCATAGCATAGATTATATTGATAATTCAGATAAATTAAATATACTGCTATTAACATTTAAGACTTAGTATGTATATTATATACGCTTAGAAGTGGAACTCGCGTTCTCGCACTTGTGTTCATGTCTATGCACACATCTCTAAATTCGCAAAAATAAAATAGATTTCTTCTTTTAGGAGAAAGTTTTTTTTTTATAAAATTCAGAGCTAAGGTGCATTCTACTTAACGTATGCAATGTTTATGAGAACAGTTGATGGTATTCTTATTGTTACTCAGTTAGAGTAGGTCAAACTAGTCGAATGGATCAACGAATATTCTAAGTGTTGAGTATTCTTAGTGTAGTTTGACACACTATAAGTATTGTATCTTATTCAAAAAACATTGAAAACGAATGTTTTCTGATTTTCATTTCACTATGCCGGCATCCAACATTTAAATCCCTAAAAAGACATCGTAAAAAGTGAAAGAATATATGCCAAGTAAATAAAAAAGATATCAAATATTACATCTTTTCTAATATAGAAATAAATGCTGTCTCTTGGAGACACGGCAATAACTTGTACGTCATACGTGAAAGCTTGTGCATTACTTACAATAAATTAAGTAAGAGCATGGTCGACCAGCGTGGTTGCACCATTTCATGTTATTAGCCTGAGATAGGTTCGAATAGTTTCGTAAAATATATCTAAACCTTTCTACTTCAATTTTGTGTCCTTGACTCAGTTAAGTCAGAATTCCGTGAAAACAAATTCATTATTTTTTTATCGTCTTTGTCCACTTTGAATATCGAGCCACGTTCCGGTAAATCATCGACATTTTTTGCCACATTATATCGCTGCACTCACTTCTGTACGAATGATTTCGACTTTTTCATATATAATATTTAGCAGCCGCTAATTGTGACATTTTTGGGTGAGTGCAGAGGAACACAGCTTCATAGTGATGCGTATTTGGTATTCATGGTGCTTAATGTGATTCTCTTAAGAAAGTTCAATGACAACTGAATCTTCCTTGATAGTGCATTAAGGACAAAGATGCCTTCTATGGATTTGATGATAGATTTAGGGCGATATCTTTTATTAGCTTTGAGTAAGGCCGACCATGATCTTACTTGGCTTATTGTACAGCAACAATTTAAGTCTAAGTAAGTACGAAAATTTTTGTGATCCCTAGACTGCGCGCGAGTGAAATAAGGAACATAAGGAAATAAGGAAGTGAAGCTGAAAATCGGCCGATTGAAGTAAAGTAAGGCAAAATAAAGTAAAGTATATGAAAGTATATAAAAATAAAGTAGATATATAAAATACACAAAAATAATATGCATAAAATAATTTGTTTATTTTCTTAGTTTGAAACTAATAAAATCGTCAATCAAATTTTTCTTAAAACCTTTTTATCGAAAACAGACTATTTGTCGATATCTGAAAGATTGATATACTGATAAAATAATTTTTTAAGCTTATTTTTCGTTAAAAATATATCACAAATCGGAAATATCCATATGATGATCACAATAGGTTTTCAATATACGTACAAGAAATGATTTATTGATTCGATTATTCATTTTAGTGAAGCAATATATATTTTATTTGAATACTCTTTCTGTAAGGGATATATTTTACAAAGTGCATTAAAATTCATTCATAATAGTTCTTTTCTCAGGTTTTTCTAAAATATGTTATTTTAAATAATGATCTTAAAATGAATCTGCAAAAAATCGTCTAAGAAATGTCTAAGGACATTGTACGAATGATGAATGGATTTATTAATCATGTTCGGGTCTTTTTTGATCCGACTATTTACTCAAACTTTCAAGCTTTATAACTCAAAAAGTACTTAATGAAAAATAACTTTATCACAGTGTTTTGAAAAGCTCTTGATACCAGTTATTAGATTCTGTAATCAAAAGTAGGGTGTTCTATTAAAAAATTAACCTGACCTTGGTGACGCCATCCAAGCTCAAACTGATAAAATCAATAAATAGATCTTTTTAAACCCTAAAATTTTTGTATTTAACGTTTTTCTTGATAACGTTTTCTTCAGGAGTTGTTTGGCTATTCCGAAATTTTTCGGACATTGTATATGATATGAACACGAGTAGAGTCGACTTCCTTTTTACGTTTGAAATTCAGTTTAGAAATTCAACACATGAATCGCTTTCATTTAACAACAATAATTTATTTGTTGTATAAGAAAATATAAAACGAAAATATACAAAATTTATTTTGCGTATCAGACGAGGAAGATCTGTGGTTTATGAACGAAAAATGATTTGATTATGTTTTCCTGTTTTTTTGTCTAATTTTACTGATTTTTTTTAAGGATTCTTTTTAAAGATGCATATATAAGCGTGACGCGTGGTAAGCGCGTGCCGTATCTCATCCTTCGTTATTCTTCCCTCGATGGAAACTTTACCCTCGTCCTTCTCCTTCGACTCACGGTTCTTTCCCCATTTTCTTCTCCTCATCCACTAGAATGAACCCCCCGTATACGTACGCGAGAGTCCACGCTATTCTATAAATAGAATAAGGTGGTGCACAGCTGAAGCGGAAAAGAGGAAATTTCTCTCTCTCTCTCTCTCTCTCTCTCTCTCTCTCTCTCTTCCTCTTTTTTTTGGCGCGTGCTTTCCTTAGCCTCGTATCATATGTCTCAACAGCCGGCAGAATAGAAACTCAATTGAAGAAAAGGAGAGGAGCTGTGGAACGCGACAGAAGAGAGAAATATGAAAAGAAAAAAAATCTGCTATAGGGTCACTTTTGGTCAGAATTAACGTGTGTGTTGGATATCTTGTGTGATCTCCCTACATTCCTTCTCGCTTTTCTATAACTTACATTCAATCCATGGAGAGTACAATGTACTAAAATTTTGGCCTTGAAAAACCTAAATTGTCCCTCGAGAATTTTCTTTACAAAAAAAATTTTTAAATCAACATTCCTAAATATGGTGTTCTGTAAAGCTGATAGGAATGATCAGAAATGAGTTTTCTCTTCAGATGAAAAGAGATTTACGATATTTTCAATCCTTTTTTTTTTATTTTTTGACATCGAAGAAAATCAGAGCATGTTTGCTGCAAAAAAAAACGAGACGCATGTAATTAATTAAAAGGTGTAAACATAACACAAGCTAACATGAGGCTAAAACGTACGAGAAAAGAGTAAAAATGAAATGCAATATGTAAGAAGAAAGAGAAGAGCAGCAAAGAGATCAATACGCTTTGTTATTAACCCTCCGCGATCATTACTATCGCGTACATTTCGCAGGGCGACGAGAGAACGCAGGGGGAGGAGATTAAACGGTGAAATTTTCTGGGGTTGGAAATGCGATTTTCCCCGGTTTTCTTGCACAGACAAAGTCTGCGAAGGCACAGTTTCGAATCTCCAACCGTTCTCTGAAAAATGTCTCTTCGGTCAACGTCCGGATCAGTTGGAGTGGACAATGGTCGTATATGTCGATCTATAAATCTCACATTGTCCAGCCGCCAATGTTTAGCCGTCCGCATATTAACCCCGGGGGTGAAA